>NW_010229439.1:6128-7056 GCF_000690775.1 Eurypyga helias
AAAGGAGTCACCGGCCCCTGCCACGGTGCTCCCTGCATCGGGCATCCCTCTTCTGGCACACAGGCGAGGAGGCACAGCCAAAGGCCAGCACGGGCCGGGGTGTGTTTCTAAGAGCGCTGACGGGGACAGACATGCCCCTGCATCGCTGCCGTGCCCCCCGGTCCCACAGCGAGAAGAAACGCTGCTCCGGATTTACTGAGCGGGGAAGGTAGCCAGGTTTTCCAGAGGGACACGATGTTCCTCTGGTATCTGTTCCCCCAATACGCTGCGTTGCCACCAGGTTCTCCTCAGAGCTGGGCTGAAGTGATGGCGAAGGGCAGGGGAAACGGGAAAGGGAATGCCATGGGAATCAGACCCTCACGGTGCCACCCAGCAGCAGCCGCTGGAGGATCCTCGAGGGGATCCTGGCAGGCCCAGGCATCCCCTGCTTCCCAGCCCCGGAGCAGGTCCAGAAACCAGATTCCCTCAGAGAGAAGCCGGTTAGAGTTTCCCAACACCCAGGATGGCAGCGCAGGCAGCAGATCCCATGGTGGGGCCCAGAGCCTTCGGAGCCATGTTCATGGGGGGCAACAGCAGGCGACAGGCCAGGGGAGCATCCTCTGCAGGTACTCGCCGTGCTCCTCCACCGTCCAACTCGTTAATTCCACTAATTACCAGGATGGACTAGGACACGGCTTTGGATAATCCCCACGCGGCATTAGCGCGCGGGCACAGCCCGGTGAGCGCCGCAGGCGAAAGCCGATTGCGGTTAACGGGGAGCCGCATGCAGAATTAACAGCCTTTGGCTCGAGCTCCGCGGGGGTCCCGTTCTCTCCTCGCTCCCGGGGCCAAGCGCCTTCTCTCTCGCGCAGAGGCAGCTCCAGCACCCCCAGCCCTTCCCTCATGGTGGGGCTGGGTCCCCACGCGCTGGCACAGCCCCACATTCGCC
>NW_010229440.1:0-3777 GCF_000690775.1 Eurypyga helias
CGAGGCTTCCTGCCTGCCGCCCAAGCTCTGCGGGCAGGAGCGCCCGGGGTCGGAGCGGCTCCGGCCGCAGAATCTGACCGGCGAGACCGTGTCCGGTTCGAGTGTAACGTTGCGGGGGAAAGCGAACGGAACGTCAGAGCGCTGTCTGATGTGCGGAGACGGCATGGAAGCTCTTGGGGTGATTCGTAAATCAGGGAGAAGCTTACAGGGGGCCACTGACCACAAAAGAAAAGGTGTTAAAGATTTGTTAGATTTACCAGCTGGCAGTCACCCGTTGCTTCAGCCTGAGATAAACAGAAGCTTAACAGTGGTTCAGCTTCTATATTCAAGAGTCTTTTTTTCTCCAGAAAGTTACTAACTTAGGTTGCTGATAGTTTTAACCATCTTCAATACAGTTGTAGGAGAGTATGGGCAAGCACACTGGTGGCAAGCTGTGCCAGTTTTAAGGAGCTCTGGAATGTATGCTCTTGCTTTTAGGACCAGTATAGCATTCTTCAGTCCCTTCTGATGGAGGACTTAACTGCCCCAAAAGAGGAACTGATGTACTCTGCTGTCCTGCATTGAAGTTCTTGTCTTTTAGTGTAGATCGTGCTTATTTCTCACAATTTATATGTGCACAGGCTGCAGTTTACCTGAGATTTGTGCCTTGAGCTTTAATCTTCCATTCAGGTGCTCAAAATATAAGGGACCAGGTCACACCAACTAGCACTTTCTAAAAAATCATTTCCTTATTTGAATTAAATGCTTTCATTCGTGGATTCTTGCATTTAAACCGTGAGTATGAGGTGAGGTTTTAGGACTAGTGACTTTAAATAAGGAATTAAATAAAATGTGTCCACAGTTGAAATTGTCACGGTTTTGCTTGTGTAATCTAATGGATTGGGAGCTGTTCTTTTAAGAACCACTAGAAATATCAAAGAAAACCGCTGCTGCAGATAAGCACAAGAACAGCTTTTGGTGGCAAAAATCTATCAAAATAATTTAAAAGTGCAGTTATAATTAAGCATGTTGAAAAATAACGACCTATAGGTGACCAAGTTCTGCAGTTGTTTATTTTAAGGTGCATAACTTTCAAATTAAGAGTTCTGGCTTTGTCCATGATGGCTGGTCCTCAGGGTCTCCTTCAACACTGGGAAATTATTACAGAACCACCGCTAACATCTGTGCAGCATCTTCAGCTTTAGTATCGTGGAGCAGGAACAGCTCTCAGCACTCCAGATGCTGTTTTTCCAGCACCATGTCCAACTGCACTGGTGGCTGTGATGGCATGGTAGAGGCTGTGGTGGTAATGCTCGCTCTCTGTCTTCCTCCCCCTGCCCTCTATGGTAGGTTCTCAGATAAATAGCAGTCCTACAAACCAGCTAAGCACAGTCTGTGCTCCTGGGATAACTAGGGTGACTGAGTAACTGAACACAGTTTTGTTCCTATTTGGTAACCCTCTTGTATGGCATGGGCTGCAACTCTGAATGATCTGACAAGATGGGTGTCTCGCACATCTGCAGCAGAGCCACAGACTACCACTGTTAGATTCACAGTGCAAGTACACTGTAGAACAGTTTTGTCATCCAGTACAAAGAAGACCAGATGACAGCACAGCCACCAGGCTATAATAAGGTTTCTAAATGTGCTGGGTTCTTGTCTTCACTCCTTGAAGCTTTACAGACTGTAACCAGGAGAGAGAGAACCTGAAGGCAGTGAAAGCAGAAAATCATAGAGGCAGGCCAGGGAGGATTAATGAAGGTCTAGCCCTGTTTAGATTACTGTCTCAAAGTCATGTGGAGCAGTTGTTCGGAGCAGTACTGGGACAAGTATCTTGCGTACCCCTAGGTATTGCTTCACAGTTTATGACCAGCAGCAGAAAGCCTGGATTATTAAATTCTCATCCACTTGTTCCCTTTTGCTGCCCTGCTGATGTAGTGCTTCAGATATTTGTAGGAAATTACAAATAGAGCAAGAGAGCATAGTAAGACAGTTTCAGCACAATCAATCCATGACATTCTGTCCTGAAAAGAAAAGGGACAATGAAGGGATTCAGAGTCTGTGCAGACTTTTGGCCATGGAAAGATGCTTTGATTTTAATGGTGTTGGACTATGTAGGTGATTAGATATTAATGATGGTTAGGACTGTGTTAATAGCATATGATTGGAAAAAGTATGGCAGTTTTAATCCCTTACCCCAAAGAGACTCCCAAATTTATTGTAGCATGCTAATGATTTGGACAGATTTTTCTTATATCTGGAAGAGTATTTCAAATTTTCCTTCTAGATGTAGCCATTCCTTCGTAAGTGAAAGGAAGCCAACTGAAGTGTGCTTTAGAACAGCATACAGCAATTCTTGAAAGATGCTGGTGTAGACATTGCTCCAAATTTGTGGGAGTTTTGGTACTGCAAAGTTATCTCAATAGTGTATTTCCTGTGTAATAGCTGTTGTGGAAGATCTGCCTCTTTATCTTACTAACTATGATAGATATAGCCATGAAAGTTTAGCGAGGTGTTTTCAACAGGATTTAATTCTGGCTTTCATGCAGGTATCATAGCCAGAGTATTTCCTCCTGGAGTCAAACGCTTGGAGGAATAAGTAGCAGATATCTGTTAGATCATAGGTTAGGAGTTTCACAAGCAAAACCAAACACTTTCCTTGCCAAATCTGAGTTGGAAAGGAAAAGAAACATGGGTGCAGAGAAAACATTCTTACGGCCTTTTCCCTGCAGCAGGAAAATGCTGCAGGGGAAAACGTAATATTTCTTCCTTTGTTCCTGCATAATCAATAAGATTTTTGTTGTGGGAGAATGCAGCAAGCAAGCTCTGTGATCTTCATTTCCACTATCACGAGTGGAAGTTAAGAGAGGAGAGTCATGATGCTTGGGACAGAGGAACATAGAAAACAGATCTGTGCAGGAGAAAAAAGAGAATTTGAAGAGTAAAATGGTGACAAGCAACAGGCTGAGGACCTGGAGAGATGAGAAAGATTTTTAGAGAAGAATATAGGATGCAATATGTTGAAGAGAAAATCCTCATTTTTCATTCATTATCGAAAATGTTACAGAGCAAATCCAGTATGTGTGCACAGATGATTAAACACCAAAACCTGTGGTTAAAAGGACAGAGGTTGCAAAGTTGAAGGATTCAAAGGTTGGAGTATTAAACTTAGCTAAGGTTAATGAAAATTAAAATTGCCTAGACAATCTTAGTCACCTTGGTACATATGAATTATGATACTGATTAGAAACACTTATTTTTTATCAGATCATTATTTTTCTCAAGCTGGACAGTTCTCAGAATAGGGAATGTTCTGTTAGAGCAGCAAAGGGATAACATTCAGTTCAGTTTTGCATGAGACTGATCTGCCTTATTTGCTGCTCAGCAAATGGTAGCTGTTCCTCTGGGAGGTTTTTGCAATGCTCGGTAAGAATCACAGCAAAGTTTTACATAGAAGTTAATCTCTCTTCACAACATCTCTGTGAGCTAAGGCAAGTGTTGGTATTATTCTTATTCTAAGGGCAGAGAATAAAGCACTGGAAAAAATCCACTAATTTTGAATGCTCAGTTTGAGAGATACTTGGATGCTTTCAAAATAACATCATTCAGTGGTGCACAGCACAAATGATAGAATCATAAAATGGTTTGGGTTGGAACGGACCTTAAAGATCATTTAATTCCAACCCCCCTGCCATAGGCAGGGACACATTCCACTAGACCAGGTTGCGCAAAGCCTCATCCAGCCTGGCCTTGAACACTTCCAGGGATGGGGCATCCACAGCTTCCCTGGGCAGCCTG
>NW_010229441.1:0-6375 GCF_000690775.1 Eurypyga helias
GCTCTGGTGATGGAGCTGCCGATGAGCCTGCACCCCAGGGTTCTGCCTGCATGCCAGTTTTGCTTGACTAATGCTATGGGGAGAGACAGGGGAAGGATGACCTCGCCAGGGCTCGTGCAAACCACTCCTGTACCCCATCAGTCTCTGCAGTCCCTGGAGTGCTCCACGCCTTTTCTTCTTTGGGCAGGCTTTCATCTGCGTGACAACCCATCTTCACACAGCTTTGTGATAAATTTTACTGCTGAAACAACAGTCAGGGCCGGTGAAGTGTGGAGATCAAAGGTCTTGCTGCCTATGCAATGGGCAGGGGGCCAGACCCCCCCACCACCAGCTGCCTCGAGGTGCTCACTCATCCCAGGCTGCCACAGTAAGCAGGCAGCCACGCTCCTTACATTCATCAATCCTGTGCAGCTGAGACTTGGGGGAGGCAGGACCTGCATACAGATTGAGGTCTGCTCTGCGCAGCCAGCTTCGAGCTGCTGCCAACAAAAACTCATCTGCCCACTCACCAGCAGCAAATGGAAAGGTCTCCCTGGCAAAGGCTCCAGGATTCCTGCTCCTGAACAACCTTAGTTTTGCATTTTTAAGCAAAGTTGCCAGTCCTTAAAAATGTCCCTGCCACCAGGACGATGCAGCAGGTCAGAGTAGCCCTGCCTTCCCCAACCCGCACACAGGAGAGCGGCGAGCAGTGCAGACAGAAACAGGCACCCCTGGCACTTCTGCTCACAGCTGCCTTTGCCCCTGCAGCAGGGCCACAGGACCCTTCCACAAAAAACAGCCTCAACTCCTGATTTACCCCTGGGTGTCTCCCAGCCTGTCCTAGACGGGAGAAGTCCCCGGGCTGACCGCAGCTGAAGCAGCCCCGCAGCATCTCCCAGTGCCACTGGCCAGCACCAGCACCCCCTGTACCTCCCTGCAGTGACCTTCCATGACCAGGGAAACGCACTCCACAGTGCACACCTGCGTGTGCTCCTGCACACCCACGCCACATGCTTGCACAAACCGGGTGTGGCCCACACCCCCAGAGCTGGTGCCAGACCGCCGGCCTGGGCACACTGACCCACCTGCACCCATGGGACTGCGTCTACAAGGATGTGCATGGCTATCATCCTTACGTACGTGCACACACACGCTATGCCAGGCTCTGACACGCCTCCCCATGCGGTCAGCCTTATGGGGAGGGACAGCAAGGGTTGAGAAGATGAACAGAGAGAGGATTGACGCAAACCTGCCTGGGGAAGCCTCTTCACACCAACACATGCACACACATCCTTCTCCTTAGCACACAGGACAGACAACATGCTGTGCTCTTGAGGTGTCAGCAGACAGGTTGGCACATGGATGTGTCATGCACATGTTGTCAGACAGAGCTCTATCCCTCTTCTATTAAGCTTCTGTTTTTTAGATGCTGTTTTCTGTTGTGAGTAGATGCCAAATTTGGATTCACTAGGCTGAAATTCCCTCCTAGGGTCTGTCCAAATTTTTTCCTTATTTCAAAATTTTAACTTAAACAGCTATTTCTGTGGATCCTTTTCCCTAGGAGAGAGGTGCTACAAAGCTGTCCTTGGAGGAGCCCTGACATTAGAGACTTGCTGGGCAGGGTCCCTGGGCTGAGAAGTGTCTCCTTGGTGACAGCGCAGCCCACTGAAGCTGGGACTCACCTCCACCTCGCATTCGTACTCGGAGGCATCGAGCAGGGTCACTCTGCAGAGAGCACTCTTCATTTTCTTAGTGATTTTCTGGGGTGACTTCTGGGTCTTGCTGGGGGTTGTTTTGTCAGAGAGCCCATCCGTCTCACTGTAATCCTTCTCCTCCACCTCTGTGCCCTGGAACGGGGAGATGCACAAGGTTAGCCGGCACCACTGCCAGGATGGATGGACAGACAGATGGGGAAAGCCCTCCAACAGGTAGAAGAGGGGAGCTGATGGGGTGAGGCTGATGACCTCTTGGGAGTCCACAACCAAGCCCGGTCCCCCCACCCCCGCCACCACTGGCACAACCAGGGTCCCTGGAAAAAGGATGCTCATGAGCCCGGCACCAGTTCAACACCCAGAACCTCCCTGCCCAACCGCCTGGTGCAGCAGGCAGGGCCAGGGCAACACTGTGCCTGCTGACAGCAGCACAGCTCCTTGGTAGTTCCAAGGCTGACCCTGGGGTGTAGCTGCTGCTCCCAGCCCTACCAGGGGCAGCTCGGTCCTGGGACACCAGCCACCTGCTACCTCCCCTGCCCTGGCCAGCTGCTGCGGCAGTGCCATTTCCAGCACAGTCAGCACTCGGAGCTGCTGTACCGCTCCTTCTGCCTGTCCTGCCCACAAGGACCTGTGCAGGCAGCTGGGAGGCAGTTGGCAGAATCCCATCCACTGCCCTGGCTTTAGGGAGCTCACCTCCAGGATGTTCCCCCAGGGCCGACAGCACAGGGCAGGTGCCCACCTCCCTGGGCTCCCTGCAGCCCCCACGCTGCAAGGACACAGCAATGGGTAGCAGAGAGTGGTGGCACGTCCCCTTCCTCTGCTGCACCTTTCTCTCTGCCGCATCTCATGGCACCTGGCTGTCACCCACTCACCGGCTCTGTATTTCGGGCATTAGAATGTGCCCCAGCCTTCTCACTGGTCTCAGCGTCCCGGCTGGCAGGGTTGGGGCCGTGCGCGGCTGCCTCCAACTGCTGCTGCGGAGCCTCCTCCTGCGCGTTCTTCACCTCCGAACCAGGGCCCGTCTCTGTTGTCATGGCCGCTGGTCACCCCGCTCTGCCACTGCCACCCACAAGGAGAGACAGAAGTTATCACCCAGGTGCACGGGGATGGAGGCTGCCAGCAGCCTGGGATGCCCTGAGCGTGGGCAGGTGTGGGATCTGCCCATCCCTGCCCTGCTGCCTGCATGCACAGACCCATTGCCAGACACCCAGATCCCTGCTCGTGCCAGAGGTGGCTGAGCCAGCAGTGTGGAGAGGGACATGGATGGCAGGGATCCACCGCAGTCAGGGCACAGGGCTCGAGGCATTCCCACACTCACAGGAGGGAGTGGGGCTGGCCATAACCCCCTTCTTCCCACAGACCTGGGGCCTTTGGTACCTTCACTAGTCATTTTTACAAATGGAAGGCTTTATTCTGGGAGGAAAAACCAGGCTGTGAGCCAGGTTAAAGGTTGCGCTGACACAGGAAATTGCAGACGTGGACAACTCCACATACTGCATCCGGGATGTCTGTTTTTTGCCCCTCTGGACCTCCTAGCAGCAGCATGATGAGTTCCCACGGCCAGCATGGCCAGACCCTGCACAGTGGCAGGACAAAACCTACATCCAGCTCCAGCTGCCTGTCCTGTGTGAGATGCAAAAACAAACCTGGAGCCAGGAACAGGGGAGGTGAAGGCACTTCTCATGCTGGGGCCCTCAGTAGCGTGTTTCTGCAACCTTTATGTTTTTGAAACCTTTATGCAAATGCAGCGTGGGGCTAGTGAGGGCTCCTGGGACACCCCACACACACAGGTCATCGAGTACCCTTTGTGACTATCACCCATCTGCCACTCAGGCTCCTCAGACCCCACCAGTCTCCATCACTGGGCCCCCCAGACGATGTCCAGCAGCACAGGACCAGTGGGGGTCACTGCCACCAAAATGCCTGAGGGCTGTGGCTGCAGCTGGATGAGGTGGCTCAGTCAGCAGCATCTGCCCACGGCCGAGTCATCCACCTTGCCCACAGAGCAGCCCTGAATAATGCCTGCAACACCAGAAAAACTGCACTCTTCTGGAGTGTGGAAGCCCATATGGGATATTTCCGATCCCCATTTCTGGAATGATAGCCCATGTGGCATGTGCAGGGAGCCAGCTTCTCCCTGAGTTGCCAAACCCCAGTCTTTGCCCCAGCCCTGGCAGTACTAATACAGGGATGAGGTCCCAGTGCAGCTCCAGGCCATGGACCCAGGCAGCCTGGGGCCAGAGGAGGTGCACTGGTGATATGACATCTGACCACTCATGTCACCTCTTTTAAGTCCCAACTACCTAAACACTGTTCTAGCAGGTACGGGAGAGCAAAAGCCCAGTCAGGACCATGACCTAAGGCAGACAGGGAAAGACCACTTCAAATCACAGAATGGTTTGGGATGGAAGGGACCATCAAAGACCAGCTCGTCCAACCCTCCCTGTCATGGGCAGGCACATCTTTCACTAGACCAGGTCCAGCCTGGCCTTGAACACTTCCAGGGATGGGGCATCCACAGCTTCTTTGGGTAACCTGGTCCACCATCTCACCACCCTCATTGTAAAACTTTTCTTCCTTATGTCCAGCCTAACCCTATCCTCTTTCAGTTTAAACCTGTTGTCCCTTGTCTTGTCACTACAGGCCCTGGTAAAAAGTCTTTGTCTTTCTTATAAGCCCCATTTAGTGCTGAAAGGCTGCAATAAGGTCTCCCCGGAGCCTTCTCTTCTCCAGGCTGAACAAGCCCAACTCTCTCAGCATGTCTCCATAGCAGAGGTGCTCCAGCCCTCTGACCTTTCCCCTGGCCTCCTCTGGAGCCACTCCAACAGGCCCATGTGTCTTGCACTGGGGACCCCAGTGCTGGATGCAGCACTGCGGGTGGGACCTCACGAGGGTGGAGCAGGGGGGAGAATCCCCTCCCTTGACCTGATGGCCACAGTTCTTGTGATGCTGCCCAGGATACGGTTGGCTTTCTGGGCTGCCAGCACACATTGCCAACTCGTGTCCAATTTGTCACCCACCAGTATCCCCAACTCTCAACCCATCCACCCCCCAGTCTGTGCTGGTACTGGGGATTGCCCCAGCCCAGGTGCAGGACTTTGCACTTGCCTTTGTTGGACTTCATGAGGTTCACTTCTCCAGCCTGCCAAGGTCCCTCTGGATGCCATCCCTCCCCTCTGGTGAACTGACTCCACACTTAACTTGGTGTCACAAACTTGCTGACTTCCTTTTACAAAGAAAACACATCTCACACCACAGCTCACACCAGCTCTGCCTTTCAGTTGTCCTCAGCACAATGGGAGATGTGAAATCCTACCCAGAAAAAAATGCTAAAACTGGCTCCCAGGGGTGGAAGCGTACAGAGAGGCGGCAAGGGAAGGGACGAGCAGAGCAGACAGAGCGAGTCAGCCTGTGCCCCCGCAGGTGGGCTCAGCCTGCCTGGCAGCAGCCCTCTCTCCTGCAGCCCGCGGGCAGCGAGGCTGCTGCTGGCCACGCTGGCTGAACAAGTGCTGTGCAGTCATAGAATCGTCCAGGTTGGAAAAGACCTTTAAGGTAATCAAGTCCAACCCAGCCTCATTAAACCATGTCCCTAAGCATCACGTCCACATGTCTTTTAAATACCTCAACCACCTCCCCGGGCAGCCTGTTCACGTGCTTGATAACTCTTTCGGTGAAGACATTTTTCCTAATATCCAATCTAAATCTCACCTGGTGCAACTTGAGGACATTTCCTCTTGTGCTATAAACTGTTATCTGGGAGAAGAGACCAAATACCCTGCACCCCCCTTTCAGGGAGTTGTAGAGGGTGATGTCTCCCCTGAGCCTCCTCTTCTCCAGGCTGAACACCCCCAGCTCCCTCAGCCCCTCCTCACAGGACTGTGCTCCAGACCCTTCCCCAGCTCTGCTGCCCTTCTCTGGACACACTCCAGCCCCTCAGTGTCTTTCTTGCAGTGAGGGGCCCAAATCTGAACACAGGATCTGAGGTGCGGCCTCACCAGTGCCGAGTACAGGCAGAAGGACTTGGTTCAAACCAAAAGAGCCCCTACCCCAAGGCCATGCTCTCCAGGCCATAACAGACAGGACAACCTGCCACTGGCCCCTGAGAAACATCAGCTCAGCTTCTCTTAACAAACCCCAGTGCTCCGCTGAGAGCACAAGAAGATTTCAAAGGTCACCAGTGGTTTATTTTTCTTGCACAGGAAACAGGACTGCTGTTTTTCCACTGCAAAAGCAAGCAGTTTCACGCTCGCAGCTCCAATCCCTGGATGGATCATTCCCAACCACTTCCATTTGAATCCAGCATGTGAATTTTTTGATCAACGTGAGAACTCTGAAACGACAACCATCACTTTGGGCCAAAAACATGCTGAGTTTTTCACTCAAGGTTTCTCAACTTTCTTCCAAACTATTTTTTCCCTGCACAGGGAAGAACTGATCCCAGAGGAAATGATGGGGGTTGTTTAAAGGTGGCAGGCTGGGAATTGAATCCACCTCTTCCAGCCAGCTCTACTTTTGCATATTAAGCTGCAGTTCAAACCGTCTGACAATGAGCAAAGAGCCTGCTCCAGGAACACTAACTTTCAGCTGAAACAGGCAAGAGCATGACACAGGAATAAAAGGGTGGCAGAGTGTCATGGTTTAACACCGGCTCTCACAAATCCCTCCTCCAGCAGAGGGGGAGAAC
>NW_010229442.1:0-9127 GCF_000690775.1 Eurypyga helias
TATATATAGAAATATATACATATATATTTTTGACTTAATATACACAGATTTTTAAAGAGCGTTTAATGGATCGACTGCCAGCTCCAACATAGTTACTGGTAACCACCCCATTCGGCTCAAATGGGTAACATCTCAACACTGAAAAATCCACTTCAAACAGGAGAAAGGTCCTGATGCAGAGGCTTTCTTCAGTGCAGTATGAGGGAGTACTAATCTTTTTCTTATGGGTAGCCTTACCCACAGCTGCTTACTTGTGCCTGGTATTCCAGATCATCCTCTTGCATTTATACTGGCTTCCTAATGTAAAAAGCAGAGAAAGAGAAACAGTGGCAATGTGTTATCTTCGTTATCTGCAAGGGGAGAGACTTTCTGGAGACCTTCAGTCTTACGCCTTTAGCATTATCAGTCATTCTGCTGTCTTAGTTTTCAATCCTCTCTGCAATTACATTCAGATCTTTTTGGAAGCTGTTAATGTGCAGGCCCAGGGCAATTACATAAGATGTTATTTTAGTTGTGAACAACACATTAAATTTTGGATTCTGCCACTGCTGCAGATTAGCACAATGAAATTCTTCGCCAGTTTGGGGCTAATGATGTCTTGGCGCTTGGGGACTAAGATATGCTTCTCTATCCCTTTTGGAAGCTGAATTTAAAGCTATGCAGACACTGAATTTTCTGGCCCAAGCTCCTTCTCATCAACAGACACCCATGTCTTCTGTCTTCTTGAAAATCTGCTCAGCAATAGTGTTAAGATAGATTCTGAATGGTTCAGAAGTTGCACTGCATGTTGGAAAAAGTATAAGAAGTTAGATGTACATTCAGTCTGATCCAGTGACAGTTCTTATTTGAAAACTTGCCTTATTAAAAAACACCCAAATACTTTCAGGTTTGTCATGGATGCAAGTGATAAGGCTGTAGGACTTCACTGACGATGCAAGTAACAAGTTTTACACATTAACATTGCTTTCAGCAAACAAATTGCATTAGTATATAATGCTCCTGCACTGTGACACCAGATGCCAACTACAGAATTGAAATGAACTGCCTCTTCACATATCCTGGCTCATCCTGTATGCAACACAGACAGAAATTCATGTCATGAGACCTCAAAACACCAAATATTTCCTTCTGCCTATTTCCAAACAGCACTATATACTCAAACAATGATGTTCACTTACAAATTCAACATTGTAGATTTCTCTGACCTACTGCTTAAGAGCATAGTTTCTTAAAGTCAGTAAAATCCAACTAGAAACAGGCCACCTACATAAAAGCATTTGCATTTCGGAATTAGTGTCCCACTGGGGTTCACAATCATCTATCCAGGGAATTGCCCTTACTGCTGAAGTTCATGAAGAAAAATGGGAAAACTATTTTCTTGACTGTAATATCTCCCAAGACTAACTCTGCTCCTTCGTTTATTTCACACTGACTGCTTTTCTGTCCCAAGACTTTGCAATACTGGTAAAATGTAGTAACTTGTTTTATTCACGCAGCTTATTAGCAAACTACTTGAGAGGTCTGCAAACCCACATCTCTGGAAATACAGATTTAACAAAAACATTGCTCTAGCTAGACTTACTTAAATGTCATAACTGAAAGATTTAGTGTGCTAACTCTCTGCTTATTAAGTAAATATTTCCAGTATTTCCAAATCAAGAAGCCCTACAACTGAAACTAAGTGAATACAACATACAGTCCAGGAGTAGAGCTAATCTCTACCTGGACAAAATGGCTATGAGTAAAAAAAAAGTTAACGTTAAACTTTAAAATGCAAGTGGTTTTGCCTATCCTAGTCTAGCAATAAGGAAGAATAGTAAGTATTAAAAGTGATCTTAATTTTGAAGTAATTACAGAGAAATAAAGCTCAATGTATTAACTCACGCTGGAGGACAAACCAGAGTAATCTAATTCAAACTAGTCTATGACTGTCCAGAGAGATTACCTTCTGGAAGTACAGTAATTATATTTGTAAAGTGAAATCTCTTATGCCTGGGTTAGGGAAGCCCAAGGGATTTTTTTTTTTTTAAATGCATGAAAGCTTCATAATGGCATGAATACCAAGAAAAGAATTTTGTGTACAAAAGTACACATTCTGTGTCATGGTCTTTTTCAGTGGCAGTGAACGGGTATGTGTACATACCGAACGTTTGGTATGTTTGAACACCAAATGTCAAGCATGAACAGACATACAGTTGCACTTTTCCATACAGAGCCGGTATTCTAAGCTAAGTAGTAAAGTGTTTTGGAACTTCATACCCTTCAATTTATAGCTAATACATTCCCTTCAACAGTAAACTTCCATTTTTCCAGGCGACAGCACAGAAAGTCCCAAGTAAATAAGACTGCAGCGACTTCCCCAAGCAATAGGCGACGGGATGGGAGAATCACTTGTTGGTCCAGTTACTACGGTAAGATCTCTAATGGATTTTTTTAAAACGTATTTAGCTGCTTACTTGTTAAGTAGCACCGTCTTATTTATCACCGTACACCGCGAAGCAAGCAGGCACCCCTACAGAAACAGCGGACTGCTGTGACGGACTTCCCCGAGCACTTCCCCACCGCAGACGCCGCAGTGTGACCACGAGAGGGAGCGCTCGAGCTACGTTTGGAGTGAGAAACGGGAGGGGCTCTGCTCCGCGCTTGACACTCAGAACGTGAAAATGATAGAACAGAATCTTTACCTTTCTACACCTTTTAACACCCCCCCAAAGCCTCTTACTCTTCTCACCAGTGTATACATCCAGTTAGTGTCCCACTCCACCAGCAAGGTTGCTAACAACGTCTTGATCCGTCAGAGCTGCACCTTGGGAGCCAGGGACACACGCACAGGCAGACCGGATGGGCTGTTTGCCACATGTCCAGAGACAATTCAAGTGCCAACTCTTCGGTGCTCTCCTTCCCCTTTCCTAACGGTTCTGCTAGTGTATTTATTGCCTGTGCTCCAAACGGCCCAAACACATGAAAAGGACATGATCCCTGCAGGCAGCAGCAGAAGGATGGGGGTTCTCAACCATCAGTCAGAGCAACTCAAGCACAGTCATGACCTCTGCGTGCCCAGCTAACATTACAGAGATGCTGTATAGAACAATCCACTAATGCCGGTTACTGGTCCATCTTGCTTCCCAAAGACTCAAACATAGTGTGTCCATCTTACCACACTTGAGTCAAGACGCCCATGAGATACCACAGAACTAATGACAGACAACTCCTCACGCAACAGGCTCATGTCACGGTTAAATTTTACCTATGCAGCAAGTGGGCCATCCCAGAGAAAGCCAGGAAAGAATGAAAGAGAAATCACAGAACCAGCCCAAATATCACTAGTGTTTCACTTCATAAGTAAGCTTCCCTTGAACATTGTTTTAAATTCCGCATACACCAAAGCTTGTCCTCAGGGGGAAGATGGCATATGACAAAGGCTTCTGGAAATTGCTCAAATACTACCCAGGTTAAATCTGAATAAGAGATTCACCGACCAGAACTGACCAAATCAAGCACTGCTCATCCCATTTTGCTGTTGCTTACTGAAGCTAGCGTAAGCAGCAAAACTGCACCAGTAGATCTGGGAAGAGCAACAGAGAATCTGCATGATTTGCATTCAGACGGCTGCCTTACAGTCACACACTCCATAAACATTCTTTCACTTAACAATTTCTCCCTGCCCGCATGTTCCTTGCCAATGAATGCATAAAGTGAACTTTCAATTGTTAATTACACCTCCTCCTCCTGCACTTCTAGTGACCCGAAAAATGCATGTGAAGCTGTTAGAAGCGGTAGGACTGTGGTCAGCTTCGTATCATTCAAGCCATTTCTGCCCGGCAACACTGTGCTTTGCTACAGCACAACAGTTCACAACACGGTAAGCCAGAATTGCTTGGAAAGGCAAAATAAACTTTTCACTCATTTCATTCACTGGACTGCAGTTTGCCTTCCCAGTTTCAGAACTTCTGCTGTATAAGCAGTTTCACCTTGCCAAAAAGGCTTCTGTAAAGTTCAGCAGTGGATCAGGAAAGGCATGGGGTAGAATTTTAACAAGAAGATATGTAAAGGCTGACTTACCAACTGGTTCACTGACTTGTCAAAAAAATTAAATCAATGTCACATAAAAAGTTGCTGAGATGTTTTACATACAAAACCTCTCACGTGATAGCTGCATGCATATCTCCAAACATAACACTGGTAACTCATCAACGAACATGGAATCAAACATTTTACCCTATCTATTTACCCTCAATCTACTGTGTTTTGATATTTAAGTGGCATTGTCTCAGTTTTACATTAATGCATATTAGCAAGTGGGTGGAAATAAGGCTTTAATTAGAAAACTAAAACCAAACGATCTGAGTAGCCACTCTTACTACAGAAATAGTATTTTTAATGCCAACACTATCTCAGCAAGAGAGGCTTAAACTATCTTGAAATAATGAAAACCAGGAGGTAAGAAAAATAGCCTAAACATTTATTTTAACAGTCTTTTGACAAAAAGTTTGGCATCAAAAAGTACAGGCTTAAGCTTATCTGAAACCAACAGTTGTGTCTCCACCTGCTGGAAAAGTGAATTTAACTGAAACAGTAATTTGATGCTTTGAGATGTGGGTAAGCAGAAGATGTTAAGAGCAATGTTTTTGTGTAACAGGCAAAGAATTGGTTTCCTTCCCCCCTTGCCCCCCTCCTCCCAAAGACTGCAGAAACCACTGACATCCCCCATAGCCAGCATGGATTTCACGAGGCTCCTACTTTCAAACAGTTGCTTGTCAGAATGCAAAACCAGTCAGTACTCAAAATAACATATCCAAGTAATTTCTTACGTAACATTTGTTGCCAGTAAATCTGAAATGCCATCTAATTTCAACATCTTGCTAATTTCCACCATGTTTTCATGAGACCTGAACGCTAACATCAGAACAAGTTCTTTAAATAACCAACATGTAAACCTCACAAAACGCTTCAGATCAGCAACCATTCTCAATACGTAACACCTTTTTTTTTTAAGCCAGAGACCTGAAAATAATTAAACATGAGGTAAAAGTAGAGAACCTCTCATTTTCCTATTTTTGCTTCTATTATTTAATACAGGTTGTGAAATTACTTACCATCATTTTAAAGACTCTAATTAACCCAACAGGAACGTAAATGTTTTGATACAGAAAACCAGCTCTCCAACCTCTCTTTTTCACTTTATCTCCATTATGCTTGTAAGAATGACATCAGCCATACCTAATAATTCAGGTTTGCTTTACTCTGAAAAAAGCAATTTTTAACCCACAGGAAAGCACATTTATATCACGATGTTTTGTTTGTCCCACTGCAAAAGACGATAGCTTTACTGTATTATCACCTGAGATCCAACTGCAGATGGTTGCAATGACCATGGAATCAGTTAATATCTTGACTTAAAAACGACCCTAACTCCTCCCCGCATAACCTGAACCATTATTCTGACATTTTGTTGAACTCAGGTTAGAAAGACTTCAGCTACAACTACCCTGCGCTAGCAAATGACACCTACTGGTCCAGATATTTGGCACTGCCTTCTAGCTAGCTACACGCTGAAATAAAATCTTAGATTAGTTTTAAACTCTGAAACAATCGTAATCTACTGTTTATCCTGTGATAAAAGAAGTCACTTTCCTGTCAATGAAAACAAACCATTATATTCCTCTAACAGTATTTGTGATCGGCACATCTGTTTTTCAGCCTGCCTCTCACATGTCAGCCAGAACTAAACCCACTTTTCCCCAGGACCCTTTATGAGCTTCTCCTATTGTGGAGGACAATAAAACCACTTCCCCTCTCACAGACTCACTCTTAACCCTGCCATCATATTCTACTTCATATTTCCACACAAATAACTCCAATAGTGTCTGTGTCACTCCAGTTGCAGGATGTTTCTAAAAAACTCAGGTTTTCACCACACGTGCAAGGTCAAACCCATTCCAGTTTGCCTCAGCACTGAATTTACAGAACACATACTGCCTACTGGTACACTGGTACAGTAACTCGTTTGGCTTGTTAAGAAGAGTTACAAAGAGTTTCTCCCTACACCCCAGCTTCTCTATTGGCTGCTCTCTTTTCCCCAACAGAACAGACATGAACATCTCATTCAAGGCCAGCTCCAAAAAAAAAAAAAAGAAAGAAAGAAAGAATAAGCAGCAAAAAGCGAGTTGAGGTGTATGTACTGTTGAGAGCCCATCTGTCCATCCTGCGGTACTCCTTCTGCAGCAAATACTCTTTCCTCATCTAGTCGGATGATCAGTACCTCAGTCAATTCCCTCAAACCAGGATGAGTCATTTTTACCTTAAACATGGAACACAACAGGGTATTTTATTTAAACTTAATGTGGGGAGTTTATCTTTTCAAATCTTAGGACAGTATAATTCATTCCATGTCTGGATGGAGAATGCAACACCTAATGTACTCCCACAAACACCATCACAATCCCAAGCGCATACCTGTCCCTCTGCAGTGTAAGATTCACTACTGATCTACAGATCGCTGTCCTGCACAGAGGACCCAAGGGCACTCACAAGAGCCTTGGACAATCACAGCAGGTCAGAACTTCAATCACTTATGACTATAGCAGAAAGCATGGGCTTAAAGCAGGACACTAAACTGCTATAGAACTGCATTCAAACTGTAAGTAATTTCTACAAATACACACATTTAGAAGAACAGAGTGATTCAGGGACTGAGTCACTGTACGAAGAGACTCATGCTAAAGGCTCTTTTTTTGCCTGTCATTATGGTACTATAAAGTTTTTCCTGAGATCACTGACCTTTGTTTCTGCACGTAGCAATACCCAACACAAGGACCCAACACTGAGCTGGATCTTCACTCTGATCGAAGAAGCCCAGTGTTTGAGGAGAGTGCTCAGATCACATCCTTAACAACTCAAAATAAAGCCTGCCAAATTATTCGGTAGATTATTTGGTTTTCCTGCTTTTGTTGTAGGTTAACTTCAACTAAAAATGCCAGAAGTACTAAGTTATATTGCCTAGATTTCTCTTCTTTCTATCTCCCTGAGGTTTGCTTACACAGTAATTCAGAAAAAAAAAAATCAGATTAAAATTTTATGACTTAAATAAGGAATGTCCTAGAAGTCAGGTTCCTTGCAGACATTCGTCCTCTCTACTAGCCTTCACTAAGGCTCCTTCATATTAGCCAGGCATGTTTTCACTACTTCCTTTCTTATTTTTATTTTATTTTTAAAACCCCAAAACATGTGATTACACCATGATTTAAGTCAATAGCTTCCATTATTTGTTTAAGGATTAAAAAAAAAAGCAACATGAGGTAGTTCAAGAAAGGTCCAATTGCACATATGTTGCAACAGCTTTTCAATCATTTTAGACACTTTTAGTATGCACAGTTAGTCCAGTAATATAGCAGCAGAACAGACACCATTCCACATAGCTGGTACAGTATATTTGTCAATAATTTCCATATTAAGGAGTTTTCGACAACACAGGCTGGAACAGCAGTGATCCGCAGGATCTGAAACAAATGCAAGCATCCAGAATTCAAAGCAGCTGAATATACAAACTTTTGCTTAGATGCTGAAGGTTCCACAAACAATTAAAAAAAAAAAAAATTACCAAAACCCAGCAACAAAGAGAGCAGTAAAGCGTCTCATCCAGAAGAGATGAGGAAATAAGGCACTAACAATGGTACCAGCATTATGACACCATGCCTCAGTACTGCAGATGTTTCACGGCACTATGGATCTCAGGTAATCTATACAGTGCAACACTTCATGAACAAAATAAGCAGGGCAAGATCATCAATTCCAAACATTTCAAGGGAGGAAAGAGGAAATTAAAGATTTCTCTGAAGAGTCCTTTAAAAATCACATTAAAACGAGCTCAAACTAGACTCCAATTATCAGCACTTTACTTAAACGAAAATTTTCTCCATGGCATTTTCAAGAAGAATTTTGTGAGAGCTGTTGCATGGTCCAGTCACGTGTCAAAGTGTTAAAAGCCAACCACCTCAGCAGAAATAAAAGAAAACGTTATGATGCTAGTGTCAACTCAACCAGTTTGACACTATCTGTTCAGAAGCAGCATGGTAAGATTTGTTCAAAGCCTCCTCTAGTCCGACATCTATTTATAGCTGCCCAGCCTCTCTACAATTTCTTGCAGCCCCTCCTCCTCTCAAAGCCAAGTCGGGGAAGTTCAATGGATATAATCCTGGGCCTTGTGCCACAAGACGGTCTAAACTCTTCTCCAGTGATCCCATGTGCAATGAGACCAGGAGTAAGGAGAAGAGAATGGTCTAACCTACACAGGAACAAAATACATGGGATAAACCTTCTCTCTCCTCATTTTTCCTCTGCCAGCACACTGACGGTAATGAACCACATAAGCACCTGAGCCTAAGCAAAAGATACCTGCCTCCTTCCTCCTCACCACAGAGCAACAGCCTATGCCAACTGCCTCGAAAGCCACGACAGCGGCTATCCAAGTCAGCTTTGACCCCTGGGCAGCAGCAATGTCATCCATGCACCTTCCCGCTTACATGATTATGCTACTACTCTATGTTGTACCTCTCCCAACGAAACCAGGAGGCTGTTGGCTTGTCTTCACTGCAATTTCTGGTTAGCGTGCAATATCCACCGCCCAGCCACGCACGGGCATGCCTTCACAAAGCATTGATCCAGACGGGCTCTCCCACCAGCATCTCCACCAACAGCTGTAACCTCGCAGAAAGAGTGCGGATATTTTCCCGCATACGGAGCACAACGCCACAGGCTGAACTGTGCCACAAGCTTCCTACACCCTCGGTGCTTCTCCCACCACCGCCATCCACTCGCCCGTAGTACTAGTGCAGAGACCAAGGCGGTGACAGCGCTACTGGAAACTCCTGCCCACCCCACTACAACCACATTTTCTCCCCTTTCCCCAGTCGGAGGCAGACGGAAGGGGAGGGATGACTTCCTCGGGAGGAAAATAAGCAGGGAAAGGCCAGGGCAGAGATCAAGAGAGGAGGAATCTCCCCAAAGGGAGAGCAGATAATCCCCGAGAGGCGAGGCTGCGGAGGGGCATAACCGGGGAGGGAGAGACAGGGAGAGCGAACAGGGGGGATAATCCGGCAGAGAAGGGGGAAGATAATCCCCTCGGAGG
>NW_010229443.1:0-4242 GCF_000690775.1 Eurypyga helias
GAACAGAAAACAATTACAAGAGCACAGCCAAGCAACTGCTCGTTCTGTTCACAGGCTAAGTTGCTTCACACTCTTAAAATCTGGAAGTCTCTGGGTACCAGCTAATGTATCCAACTGAGCTGCAGCCAGGATCAGCTCCGTGAAGGCAAGTTAATACTGATCTGCTTTATTCTGTTTTCCTAAAACGAAGCCAGCTCTGCACCGCCGGAGGCCCCAGCCTTGCGAAGGAGGGAGCCTGGCGGTTCCACTCCCAAAACCTGCACAGGGTCTTGGCAGGGACTCCTTGGAATAGGTCACCTCGGAGGCTGCACACTGACGTATCTGGTAGAGGCAACTGCTCACATGTCCATAGCAGCCTTGTCCATGCACACAAGGGGGACAAGGGGAAGAGATGCAGAGGACAAAAGACAGCATCAAGGCACAGAAGGGACTCAAAACAACAAAGAAGCCCAGGGAGGCTTCTATGGACATGTGAGCAGTTGCCCCAACCAAACGCATAAAACACAGCTGGAAGCAGCAGCCCAAACCACAGGAAAGCTCTCGCTTCGACATACCAACTTCTCCACATACCGCTTGATCACCTGTGCCTCCCAAAAAGCATCGCTCCCGCTCAGCTGTGCCCTCTGCTCTCATACACTTCAAGGGCTCTGCATGCTTGGGATCCAAAAGTAGAAAGACAGATAAAAAGCAGGAAAGCAGTGAAAACAAGGAAGCCAACATATCCCAGCCCCAGAGGGAACAAGTGGCAGAGCTACAAACAGCTCAGCCTGGCCCCATCCACCAGCGGCAGCTCCGGCATGAGCACAACCAGCTTTCCTGCAAACGCTGAGACACAGAGCGTATTTCAAACAACCATTCCCTAAGGGACGAAACGAAAACAAAAGATGCATCAAATAAGACTTTTGGGACAACCACTTTTGCTCTCAGGTTTACCGGCTTTAGCTTGTTATTAATAAGTTGTCGCTGCAGCTGCCAAAAATCACACCTCTGCCCCTCTGTACGTACAGAGCAGGACATGAGTAAGACTTTTAGGACAACCACTTTTGCTCCCAGGTTTACCAGCTTTAGCCTGTTTTTAATAAGTTGTCTCTGCAGCCACCAAAAATCACACCTCTCCCGCTCTGTACGTACAGAGCAGGACATGAATCTTTGCAGCCGGACAGACAGCATCTGCATTCGGCTTCACAGACGTGACTTACAATAGAAGTATCAAGAGGAAGCTGCTTCTCTGGAAATCCAAACACAAGCAGTTAATATGGTCCCGGTGCTGAGCATACAGCCCATGGGAAGGATAGACCCACAAGTGCAGAGTCAGAAAGTTCCTTCCTCACCACCAGCAGCATTTCCTCCATCCTGTATTCCTAACCAGCGTGCTTGGAAAAAAAAAAAAAATACCATGTGATTCAGACACTGTAATACAGAACGGTTCTTTTTCTTTAATACAGGCAGTGTTAGAGCACAGGATGACAGCTAAATAATCAGCGTTTCTCTTGGAAAATGCCTCTCCTTGGCCATCACAGCTCTGCAGAAAGGCTGCCAGTCTATTTCCATCTACCAGGTCAACACATCTCTAGGTGGGCAGGAGAGGCAGCCCGGACGGTGCTGGCGCTGCTTTCCCATGGAGAAGCACTGCTGCGTTCCGTGCTACCTGCCGTTCGAAACTCCCAGGTGGCATCCATCCCTCCCCACTCCCAGCCCTGTGAGAAGCAGGCGTTGCTAACCCCCCAGCGCAGCACACTGCCCTGAATGTTCAAGCCTGGAGCAAACCAAACTGTAAAATTGCACTGGCCTGTCTCTTGCCTCCACTGCCCTCTGACACCAGCTCACTGCCCAGAGCACACACATTTCTGTACCCTTTTCGTTCTTCACGAGGCCCAGAAACCTCACTGGGAGACATTTCCCACCTCCAAAGACACGAGCCAGCAAAGCCCCATGCCTCTGGGAGCTGACTCTGACTCCATCCAGGGAAAGTCATTCCAGCCAATTTAATGCCAACGCTGCTGGAAAGTCCACCATACCCTCACCCCAGTGCTGGGAAAATGGGATGAGGGCCAGAGCCAGCCCCAGCAACGCGTTTACCCGCTGCCATGGGAAGTGCCAAGCTCCCTGTTGACAGTTTGGCCACCAACCCACCTCCAGCATTCCCTGACCCCCACCATGAGGCTCACACAGCAAGAACGGGGCTGTTGCCCACTCCCACAAAGGCTGCCCTGACCAGATTGCATTCCCTTGCTTTCCACATCCCTGCCACACGTTCCGTCGCTAAGGAGGAAGCAGGCATACCAGATCGGTGTGCAAAATCCCGTCCCGTGGGCGAACCAGCTCCAGTCTGGCCCACGTTAGCAGGGCACACAACCTGACCTCTCCCTCTTCCCCAGGGAGGGTCCACAACCCCGGATTCACCCTGAGCAGGCCCGTGTTTTGTTTAGCTACTTGACCTCATCTCTGCCTCCCTGTACCCAACAGTCCTCTCCCATAAATCTGCCTCGTTTCTCGCAAACGCCTACGCGGTGAGCTTGGTGTACTGGCTTGTCTCAAAACTTCATCAAGTCTGTTGCAGGCACAGCCAAATTTCAGAGGAGGATTCGCCTTTCATTCTTCATAGTCTCCAAGCTATGCAGCACGTCGAGCCCGTGCTGTACCCTCCCGTTTATCGCAGAATGAGTAACAGTTTGATTTGGACTGATTTCACATATGGTTTCTATCAGACCCCAGAGAACCTCTGGCTGCCCTCACTCTTCTGTATAAACATCAACTAGATCCAAGCATGAGGCTCTAGATACAGGAGGCAAAACCTTTTCCTCAAAGCTTTGCAGCACAAGCAAGACGAGACGGATTAAAGAAAGGCCACGGCACAAATTACGGCGCTGTGCATTTCCCCGTGTGCCCGTGGGAGACTGCGGGCTGCGGCACAGAGAGCAGGGATGTGCACTTAGAGGATGGACTCCATGGCGCGTGTCCACCTCCACCTCCTTGTTGGAGGTACCCGAGGGTCACACGCTTCGGCTGCTGAGGCCACTCTTCCCCTCCACCGCTCTCCCGAGCGGCCAACAGGACAGGGGGATGCTGGCTCCAGGATGTAGCTTGCAGACAGGGATGGCCAGCTAGCTGAGCACGTCTGATTCAGAACTTCACAGCCTGGCAGGGTCTTTTGTTATTTTTATGTCAAGCGACAGTGTTTTGGACTGTGCTGTTGTATTCTTGACACTCTCATTTCTCGCTCCTCAAGCCAGCAGGGTCGCCTGCTCTGCCACAGCTGGCTCTGCAGGGGCTCTCACCACCCAACAAGCCCACCTCTACCCCCACCAGCCCAGCCCAGTCCCCTCTACACTCCCAGGGCGTGGGGGAGGGCTGTTTCATTGCCCCTCACTTCAGACTTCAGCAGCAGAGACCCCACCACCCCCTCCACGGGGTGGGGGGCAGTACCAGGACGGCCTTCTCCCCTCACCAACCATCCCTCCAACAGCTCACCCAGAGAAAAGGGACAACACAACAGCAAAGGCACCTCCACTGGGTCTCCATCCTCATTAACCTCTCTCCTTCCAGAAATACATGGCAATTCAAACAACACAAAGTTGAAGCCTCGCCAGAAGCAAAAGCGGGACTTGCCTTGCCTCCAGCAGGTATTTCATGCACCGCACCGTTACATCGCGCTCTGCTTACGGCAAGTAACATCTCACCCACGACCGGCCCCACGTCTTAGGGCAACAAGAGACAGTGAACCCAGTGAGGCTCATGGGAAAGGCAGTGGGGTCCCACTGCTTCCTGTTCGCACAGAAAACCAGAGACAGACCCCCGTTTTGCTCATCGACGCACACCCAGCGGGAGCAACATGAACACAGCTGCATCTGTGGCAGGGAAATGTCCTTCCTCTCCATGTGCAACAGCAAAGCCAGGCCCGAGTTACTGCAGCCGCAGAAAAATGATATAGCACATGTTGTAAGAAAAGGAATTAATTGCAGTATCACAGCCAAATTCCAATTTAGCATCAACAGTCCAGCTAGATACACTGTCCTAAACAACCGGGTAGCCGACCCTAAACTACTGCCCCATGTGCTGTAGCTTCCCTACCCCCTTTACCCCCTCCCCTCCGCAATACATCAGTATAAAAAGGCAAGAGTGTACCAAGTCAAGTCCCTCTGCGTTTGCAGGTGCCCGACAGCGAGCTCAGCCCTGCCCAAACAGGGCGGACGTAGCTCCGCAGCCCGGTGTTTTCACCCCGCGCCCCGCGGCGAGCGGGGC
>NW_010229444.1:0-223 GCF_000690775.1 Eurypyga helias
GAGGAGGCCCCGGTGCCCCCCGGGCGCCCCGCAAGCCGGGGCAACCCCGCCACTCCGCTCCGGCTGTCCCCAAACGCTGGAGAGCGCCAGAGTTCCCGTAAAGTGGTATCTGTAGACCTGTACAGATGTATATCCATCCATCCATCCATCCATCCATCCATCCATCCACCCATCCATCCATCATCTGTATTCATGCATGCATTCATGCATGAATTCATCCATC
>NW_010229445.1:0-11817 GCF_000690775.1 Eurypyga helias
CTGGAGTTAAACCACGACAGTCCTCAAAGTGCATCATGAACATACCCATGTATCTAAAAGTTAAGCAACTGAAGAACATCAATACAATCAGCAGATAGATCAAGATGCTAAAATTGCAGCGACTTAGATAAATCTGGACTGGTAACAAAACCATGAGCTGTTTATGGCTAGGTGGTCCCAGGACACCTCAGACTGTCAAGGGCCCCATGCCACATACAGATGGGCTCATGATTGAGGGAAGGATTTGAGCATAGATGCTATTTCACAGATCATTCATGACTGTGAAATGTGTGCTGCAATGGAAGAAGACAAGAGGTTAAAGCCCCTTGGGTTAGGGGGGTGATGGCTAAAATATAAATATGAGGAGGTTTGGCAGATTGACTATATCACACTCCCCAGAATCCACCAGGGCAAATGCCATGTGCTCACAGTGGTGGAGGCAACCATGGATTGGCTAGAAACATAGCCTTTGCCACATGCTACTGCCTGAAATACTACCCTGGGCCCTGAAAGACAAGTCTTAATGTGACATGATACCCCAGAAATAACTGAATCAGATAATGAGACTCATTTCTGAAACAGCCTCATAGACACTTCGGCTAAAGAGCACAGCATTGAGTGGATGTATCCCATCCTCTACCATGCACCAGCCTCTTGGAAGATCAAATGGTGCAATGGACTGTTTAAGACTACACTGTGAGGAATAGGTAGTGGGACATTAAAAAATTGGGATATACATTTTAAAAAAGCTAACTCTTTGATCAACACTGGAGGGTCTGCCAATATTATTACTATTGACAGTAATATTACTATCAGTATTTTATTCATTTATGTTCAGTTATTAAATTACTCCTCTCAATCCATTATTCTTTATCTTTTCCTCCAATTGTCCTTAACTGGAGGAGGGGAGGGAGGTGAGCAAGCGGCTGTGTGGTACTTAATTGCTGGCTGGGATTAAACCACTACAGTGTATTAGAAAGAACTTAGTTTATATTTTTGGTCTTGTTTCTTAAAATCCTTAATTCCAAATTCAAAGGCACATTTTGTAGCAAGAACCTTTTACACAGTGTGAACCTCCTTCTAGTGCTGAGAATCTTCCACAAATTACTTCTCAGTCAATTCTTTCTTTAAGAGTCATTGCTGTAATCACCTTACCTCTGAGTCAGTTAGTGTGCTGGATATCATCCCAAATACATCCAAACGTAGGCTAATCTTCAGTGGCAGAGTACCATGAATTTCTTTTGTCCTTTTCTATAGATAACACAGTCCACTGCACTACTCTCTGCTTTATTTGAGGATATTTCTTTCAGCTTCCAGTGTAGCAACTACATCTTGTGCTTTCTCAATCACTGAAAATTAATTAACTCCAAAGGCAGTTGTCCATTTTTAAACCGATGTTATTTAAATTTATCTATTAATAAATATCAATTAATTGCATTGACACAAACCATTATCATTTTTTCAGTAGTCATCACATGAAGATAGGCACTCTACACACTCATGAAGACTCCCTAGGCCTAACTTTAAATTCTGCTTTTGTTCTTAAGTTGACCATCAGTTCCCTGCTCCATAATAAACTCTATAAATTTTTTAAAAAAATAAATCAACTTAACTTCTCCTAAGTAAATTCATAATATATTAATTCTCCACAATCAAAAGAATTTTCATTGTATTGAATCTGAATTATTTTCTCCTGTACACTTCAAGTGTGGTCAGCAATTATTTCACCCAATCACATTAAGCAGTTCAGAAAGATATGAATTGCAGAATAATGTTGGTTTATTCACTGGAATATACTTTGTTTATCAGAGGAAATATTTTGGTGGGTTTCTTTGTTTGGCTTTGGAGGGCTTTTGTTTTGCAGCCAAGACAGCCATTTTTGTGGTGTGTAGCAATAGACAACTTCTCCCACCTTCAAAATACTAAATCAGTTGTTGCTTAGATAGGAGAAAGACCACTGAACTGTACTAAAATGTTGCTGCCAGTCCTTTTGCTCAAGTACTAACTCCCCTTTTCCTGGAGAGCAAGCTCAAAGATCGCGTATGTTAAATTATGCATTTACCCTTTAATCTTAATCCAAGTCTAGATCTTTGGTCTCTCCCTTATTGTACACACAGCTTTCAGGTCTGATTACTCATGTTCCCTTCCTCCTGCACATTATCATTATTATGCTAATACATATACTAATTTATCACCTTCATGCATGAGAGTTCGCCATCCCCAATAATTGCTAGATTTTCTCCTTGCTCTTGGCTCCCTGTGAGTCACCTCTTGATTCACAACTCTTTGCAGCTCTCCTTTGTTTTCTTCCATGCATGTTAGGCTTTTGCTTGCATGTTGGCTTTAGCCCTTAGTATTTGATCTCGCAATTCCTTCTAGGGTCATTTGAATGGTCATTTGAAACAACAGAATGAGAAAGAGTGCTGCTTTCCATGAGGTAAAGAATCGCCATGGCAGTTCTCCCACATATCTGCTCTTTAAAATCACTGGTTTAAGCTGAATATATTTGGGACAGACAATTCATCATATTTCTTTCTGGGTCTTCAAATGCTGACAGTAAAACAACAGAACATGTTATGGAGCATGGGGAAAATATAATGAAGTTTAATGGCAAAGATGATTTGACAAGATCAGTTAGTCTGTAAATATTAAAGGGAAAACCAGCATATGACTATGACTGTGATAAAGGTACTGGATGACTCATCACAAAGTATGATACTTTTCTTAATAGTACACACTCTGTTGTCATGGTTTTAATAAAAATAATGGGAAATAGAGATCTTTAAACACTGAAGTGATACATTCTGTCACCAGGATTGACTATATTTATCTTCTATTTCTGAAGCCTCTTTGCACATAAAACATTTTTTACTCTCCAACTACTTATTTAATACTGTTGCAGCTTATCATCTTTTAATAAACATCACAGGAACTGTTGTTCAACATCAAGATTTGAGAGGAAAGGCAAAATGAAATATTTTGAGTCACAGGACCTTCAGCTAAGCAACTTCTCACTGTCCTGCCCTCCTCTGGTATCAATGTAAAAACCAATGTTAGTTTTGTTTTAAAATAAGCCTTGATTTTAGAAAAAGTCTTGAAATAGCATTTACATATTATATTTTATGTCCTGTGGAACTCACTTTGTTGATATCCAGGGGCTATTAACAAGAAAGAGGCATTGCAGGTGAGATCTTTAGTGATATAGAAACCCCCAAGAAAGAAAAAATATGTTATTTTTTTCTAAGGACTTGGTCCTAAGAAGGAAAATGAATAAGTAAGATTACAGTAATAAAACTGTAAATAAATAAATAAAATAAAATAAATAAGACTGCAGAACAATTACATTAGGAAGGATAAAGATTTGAAAGCAATGTTGCAAGATTTGCTAGTAAATTCAGGGTAAAAGTTAGTCCCAAGATGGAAGTCAATGCCAGAGAGTGGTCTGAGCAGAAAACAAGAGAGTTCTCTTTCCTTCAATCATCCTGTGAAGTCTGGAAAAGATAACCTCTGGAACATTAATGTTCCCAGACTGAGAGGTGAGAGACTAAACTGAACATGGACTGAGGTGAATAAACTGAAGTCTGAGGCAAAGCAGCAGCAAGGCCATACAGTGTTTTAGGACTGCACCTTATAACATAACTTCAGTAGGATTTTGGACATTGTTATTGTTGTATTCTCTGCTGATACAGGACCTAAGTCCAGGCAAGGATTTGTGTGGAAAGTCAAAACAGTGCAGACCAGAAGATTCAGAGGTGGGGGAAGGAGGAGGAGTTCTGCTCATCAATCTGTCCCTCCAATAAAATATTTAGATGACGAGGTAGAAGACATCCTTCATAGCCACATGGTCTCTTTTGGTGGCTTCACTTTACCAAAGAAATTTTAGATTCATCTGGAAACTTACAGATCTTACAGTTCTGTGTTATATTCTTTTCTTCACACCCTCCACATTCCAATTATGCATTCCACAGCAAAGTTTGCAATGCCAAAGAGCCATTACAAAAACTGTCCTGAGAATGTCCAGCTCTTCAACACAGTTATAATCTACTGAACACTATCATAGACATATCTCTTCATATTCACTTATGTACCAATATGAACTATGTCTTTAATCGTCACTTTCTGATCTGTATCACTGGTTATCATCAAGAAAAATATCTCAATTAAAAATCTTTTGTTAGAAAAGTTTTAATTTTTCAGTTCCTTTTCTTTTATAATTCCTTCTTAGTCACATAACCTATCTAGATAAAGATAACATTCTGCAATAACCGAATCAATGCATACTGTATGCCCACTTTTTTATGTTTATATTTAACATATGCTGTCTTAATAATCAGTCTGTTTTCTCACATTTAAATTCGATTTCTTAGGAGTTCTAAATTATTTTTATATAAACTAAAGTTCTGATTATTTAATTCTCAACTTGAAACTGTTTTGGAAACAGATGCTCTTAACTGATATTTTGTTCACAAAAAAACCAATCTCCTAACATATAGTTGTTTTCACTCTTAATCAATAAAATATATAGTTTCATTAGCACTCAAAAAAACCCAACTCTCCTCCAAAAAAACCCAACAAAAAAATAAACACAGTCTCTGGCTGCCAAAATGTAATGTATGAAGTTAAAGAGTTCACATGTCATCTTAGATTTGCAGTTACCAGGAAAAAAAAAAAAAAAGAATTACACATTGTGTAACTGGATTTGGATAATTACAAGCCTTGATTAAGCAAATGACTGAGTAATCGATGTCTTATAGAATGAAAAAATGTTGTCTGTTTTGCCATTTTATTTGGTGGGTAGAGGAGGGTTGGAGTCGGTGTTAGAATTCAGCATCCATTTTCAACATATGATGGGGAGCAATGTGAAAAGCAGAAATGTGGCTTTGATTTTAAAAGTAGGTTGTATCTATAACTTCCATTATGTCTATGAAACTATCTCTAAGGATAAAGAAGGTATCATGCATGTTCCTGACAAGGTAGGTAATATTTTTAAACTACCTAATGAAGGAAAAAAAAACACAAACAAAACAAAAACACCCCACACCAAAAACAACACAAAGAAAATGTCTGTTTAGGGACAAAACCAAAGTGATATTTTAAAACCAGTGTTACAATTGTTCATAAGATAAATGCCTTTTTTGGCATATTTCTGAAAGAGTACTACCTCAGATTTCACACATCAATTACTAGTAGAATAATGAAAACTGCAATTAATATAGATTGGCAGAACAAGGATGGAGAACATAAATATCACAATTACTTTGAATTCTGTTTTTATTCTTAGACTAGTGTAGATATACCTGTGCAGTTAAAATAAATTGTATCCACACTTAAATTTACCTAAATAAACAGTAATTAAAACACAACTACATGATTTGGTACTACACCAGTCAATATGACCGTAAAGTCAGTAACAAGTATAATCCTGCAGGACTATCTTCTAAGAACACCTATATGTAGCTATAGATGATTGGTGATAAACATCAGAAAGAACTATATTTTCCTTTTATCTTTGTACAACAAAGATGCCAAAAAAAAGACTGCAGATGCTCAAATGTAACATGCAACTACCTGCCTATGTTTCTTTTCTCTCAAATTTATTTATAATCAGTCAAAAATTTCCAAACCATGGGTGCAAGTATTAAAGAGAGATACATAAATAAGGTGGCCACACAAGCCCCGTTTCCTTACTAAACAAAGCTGAAAGTTATACCTTGGCTGGTACTGACTTAGATAAAAGTTATGCCCTACACAAAATAGTGTGCATATCAGTCATAAAAAAATAAAAGTTAAAAAAGTCAGTAAGTTTAAGGTATAACCCAAATGAATGGATGAAAAATTAAGTATTTAAAAGTCATCAGTGTGTCTAAGAATATTAAGATTATTTAGATTGCATAAACCACTGATCTTTATAATAAACATGGATGCCAAAAATGCGTGGAAGTAGACAAATAGCTGAACAAATTGCATACAGTTCATATTAATGTATTTCACCTCAGTCTTTTAGTAAAATGTTTACAATCACTACAATATTCAAACCCACTAATTATTTCAAGTAATCTGTGAATGTAACTATGAAGATATTTCTGATTGGGGTCAGGAGGTTCCGCCGAGTGAATACAGTTTTGAAAATGGTTCCTGTTTTTAAATATGCATTAAGAACTGAAGCTCTTCCAGGCTTGACAGTTTTAGAATAGTCTATGTTTTTAGAAAAAAAACCCCAAAACAGTAATCTTACAAACACTGGAAGAAAAAGGGTAATGTTGTGTTAGAAGAATATGTCAGCATTATATTCTTTGGAAGTAAACTTTTTCTCATTTTTCATCTTACAAAATCTACGGTTCTGAAGACAAACACTGTCCTTGTGTCAACATCAGGCTTTCTTCTTTTCTACCCCACAAAAATTAGGTATTTCAAATTTTAATTAGACAAGTAGCATATACTATATTCTATACAACAAAATCACATTTGTTATTACTAAATTTTCAGTCAGAGATTTATAATTATTTTTCTTAGTTTTGATGGTTCCTGTGTCATTTATATTTATTATTCACTGTTTATTGAAGACCATGTAGAGGAAGAAGGATGTAGGTTTAAAAGACATCTCAAAGAGAATGACTTTGTGCAAATTGTAAAATGGTTAACCTAAAGGGAAAAGGTAAAAGTTTTTTTGATGTTATACTGATCTGGGTTTTACCTTTTCCTAATGTTTTTTGGGTGTTAGCTACACGTTATTCATTTATTTCTTGTATTGTAACTTTGTTGTGGTTTCTTTTTTAAATCTTGGGTGACAGTTGTAAGGTTAAAGAAAAAATACAATTTACAGGTATACCAGATCTGAAATAAAGAATTCTAGGTAACTGGCTTTAAAAAAACACCGTAAAGAGAGGGGATACAGTAAGATAGTGATCAAAATGAAGAGAAAAGGGGACCCCCTGGGTTTACCTTAGGCAACGTCTCAGCTCACACCACTTTTCTAAGCCCTCTGCCATCTGTCAGAGGGACTGTACAACACACCTGTCCCCTGTGCCTTGGGGTCATTCTCCCACTGATACATCTTCATTCCCTACTCCTCTTAAACACTCTCTTCCCACCTTAAAATAAATAGATAAATCTGATTTATTCTTGTTCAGGCAAGTACAGAAGACAGAGCTTCTATCCTTACAACTTTCTCATATACATTATAAAAGATGACAAAATACTCTGAAAGCACATGAAAGGGCAATGTAGGTCACAATATTAACAACTGATTCTGAAAGTTTGGCCTCATGAATCCCTTCCTCATGCAGTGTGACCATGACCTTGCTGGTGGGCACAGTAGCTAGACACCAAGAGGACAAGGACCCCAGCCTCATCCATGCGTAGGTCACCCCCATCAAGGTTAGAAGCAGGGTCCTGTGACTCAAGAAATGGTTGGGCCTCATAATGAAAAGAGGCAGGTGGGTGAATAACCATGCCCTGAAGAAGACAAGAAGAATTTGAACTCTAGCCCATCCCAGAGTCAAAGGAATATCTATGTGTTAGCACTCAGCCAGATGTTCATATCCTGGACACTAATTTAGGAATGCTGCATATATTCAGAAACAGAACATATAGGCAGATTCAAGCATGTGGACACCATGGAGTACCTGGAGAACAGCAGTGCTTGCAGAAGTCAGATTAATATACCTTCCTATGTTGGCCAGATCAGGTTACTCCAGATCTAACCTTACAGATGTCCCATACAGTCCAGTTATGTTATCTCCAGGGATACACCACACTGTCCCTGGGCAACCTGTGCTAAGGTTCAGTTACCCTCACAGTAACAATATAATCTTTACAGTCTTACATAGTTCCTTGAAGAATATTTTTATTGCTGTTGGTTGGCTTTATGCTTTGAGGAAGGCTGTTTGACCTTGGGAAAAAAAGGATGAAGCACTACCGGGCTTATTCTCAGTTGACCTGGTATTATGAAGCTACTAACAAAGTTCAAAGCAGATGTATAATGGTGCAAAATCAAGACAATCCAAAGCTTGGTTTTGAAAATGAAAGGAAAGACAGAGTTTCAGTACTTATTTGCCAAAAAAAAATTGGAGAAAAATTTAGGAAGGATTTTTCACTCAAAATAATGAAATGCAATGTGGCTATAACATCAGCTGATTTTAAAGAAAACAATGGAGACATAATATCCATCAGGCAGGATCTTTGATCTGACTCATTATTGTAGATCTTCAGACAAATCTGGTTAAAGTAGAGATCTTATATTTTTCATAAACATAGGTCAGAATTTCAAATGTAAAATAGCATCTAAAAATGAAGATAAGCACCTGTGTGTAGTTTCAAAATACTTATATAAAGTACTTAGGAGTTTGGAAAAATCCTACTTTGAATTTGTTCTATGTAAAACTCTGACATTCATAGTCTGAAAAGTCAGCCATATTACAAGAGTCCATCCAGACTGCGGTTTGCGATTATGTTGATGGAACAAGAGCAGTTCCCAACTTCCAGAATCCTAGCATGTCTCAGCCATTACTGGGATGGTTAAGAGATGGGCTACTACATGGCTTCTGCAGGAAGGAAATCCGGATGGTCTCCAGTCCTAATGTAAGAAGACAAAAGCCCAAGACTTCCTGAGAGTATAGCACCTGGTCATGTTAGGTAAGTCCTGCAAGTAAACAGTAAGAAGTATTTAGAGAATGATTCTGATACAAGGATCAAAGTATAAGGAGGATAATTAACTGAGAAGAGAAAATAACACAACGTTTTTCTTAATTTGTCTAATCTATTTATTTATGAAAATCCTTTTGTAATCTTGTTGTTCAAGTTCTAAGATCACATGAGTAACCTTGCAGACTCTGATTTAACATCTTCATTGACCAAGGGTAGTTACACCAGTATGGGATTAGTATATGGTCCTGAAAATAAGTAGGATATAACTATTTGGCTTTGTTTACTCTATATATGATGTTAAACATCCTCCCTGAAGCAAAAATAAATCCAGTTAGTATTTTAAGCAGATGCTGAGACTCCCATACAGAAAACTGATAGGGACAAAATATTTTTTCCCCTTAAGTGATGTATGATCACAGTGATATTATTTGCTCTTTCCTCTGCATAGAGGCTTACTGGCAATTATGTTATGGTTCTCCAAGTCGCTACCTGAACAAAAGATAAAAGCATAAGGGTCCTGTTGATACATCACTTAAAAAAATTACTTATGGTGTTAGTGTTCTGCAGATTGGCAAGCTTTCTTCTTGTGAGATGTACCGCTTTACTACTTTGATAAGTTATACTCAGAATATTTTTTTGTAAATCAAAAGCTCTAATGCAAATTTAAAAAGAAAGCCAGCAGAAGCATAGGAAGAACTTCTTGCCTTGTTTTAGCTGGATGTTTTTTACAAGTTTGTATTGGGTTCCTCATTCTTGCAATAATTAACAATAATTATTTTTTTAAATTATGTACAGACAGTTGAATGAAGTACTTTTTAAAACTTTAATCAGGTTCTGAAACCTTCCATCCACTTATCCCCAGATACATAATTATACACACACACACACACACACGCACTTATCATAGGAACTTGACTACTTACTCCCATACTCAAGAGAGATGGAAAGCATGTATGCTTTGTTCATGGTTTTTTTCCCTCTTTCTCCTTTTTTTAATTATCTCCACAATTTTTCTTGTCATAAGACAAGTTTATGACAAAATAACAAAAACTTATAATTAAGAATATAATCACTTGTTAAAAAAACAAAACAAAACACAACAAAACACACAAAACAACCAAAAAAACCACCAATCCACAAAAGTCTATTTATTTACCTTTCACTTGAGTTGGCTCAGAAGAAAAGGTCAAACAGAAATTATTTTGATTCTTCTCAAATGGGCTGTCCCTCTATATTTTTTCCCTTTGTGTGTTTTCTTTGATGTCTCCAAATAACCTCAAAGGTGCTCCCATCCAAAACAATTGCAGAAGTATTTGGCCTCACCTTCTTTGCTCTTTTGTTCTTCAGTTGCTTCAGATAAGTGGGTTTTGCAAAATAAGATAACAGTACTAAAAGTAAACATGTACCTTTCCTAAGTGTTTGTGAAGTCATCATCTGGATGTGGGTGGGGAGAATTTACTCTCAAATCAAAACAAATAGCATCTCAAAGAGAATTTTTTTTAGTATTTTCAAACTATGGTAAAAATTTGTTACAATTAAATAATTAATATGCAATACCTTTAAAAATGCATACAATATTGAGTTGTATTTTGATGTGCTATCTAGTTAGAATTAATCTAAAGGTCTTTTGATAACAGTCTTGAATCAAAAATTTGTTGAAAGTACAAAGACACAATGGGATGTGACAGGACTCAGGGCAATGGCCATAAATTTGAAAACAGAAGGTTCAACCTGAACATGAGGAAACACTTCTTCACTGTGAGGTGACAGAGCCCTGGAACAGGCTGCCCAGAGAGGTGGTGGAGTCTCCCTCCCTGGAGACTTTCCAAAGCCACCTGGACTTGTTCCTGTGTGATCTATTCCAGCTGATCCTGCATTGACAGGGGGGTTGGACTAGATGGTCTCTATAGGTCCTTTCCGATCCCTAACACTCTCTCAATCCTTGACTCTGTGGATTCCAGTTATGTATCAAGCTAATCAGAAAGAAAAGATGCTTCCTGGAAAATAGGGTACCTTCAATATTACAGTTTTGCACCCGCACTATTACATAATATTAATATGTAGACTAAAAACATACATGTACCTACTGATTCCATGTTGCTGTAAAGATGGGAGTTTGGGTGCATGCTTAGGAAATAGCTAAAGTAAACTGACCAATTAAGACATGCATGGTGAAAGATGAAAACACATAGAAAACAAATAATATGTAAAGCGAACTTATTTTATGAGCCTAATCTGATATACACTGAAAGCATGTTTTATTACGTATGTCTCATGTACAGGCTTTTTGCCTGTAAAAGAGATAGAAGACTATTTTCTCTCTCCTTTTTAAAACATACATGCACAAACACACACATACCATAATTACAGAAAAGAAATAGAAGAGTTTACTAGATTGGTTGTCCTTTATTCTTTCTACACTTAATAAAACTAACCAATTCCAAAACCTGAAACCTAGTGGCTTCAAATTAACACAAAATTACAATTTCAAATAGAAGCAGTCTCTCTTCAGTCATCTGACAGACAATTCAACAAAAATTAATTATATTTGCAAGAAGCATTACTTGAAGAACAGCAATTATTTAAATCCTCAGTATTTATACAGTATAGCCAGTCAAATTATCTGACAAGCTGAAAAACTTCTGTCATATTCCTTTGTACAAAATCTTCCAGAGCACTGAAATTTATTTCAGAATAACTTAGCAAGTGTGAATAATGGATTATAATGGGTAAAATCTGATTTCCCACATCAACATGATAAAGTCAGGCATTTCTTCATCGGTTTCAGTTTCAAAACTTGTTTTCAAAATAATAAAGGTCAATGAACTAATGATGAAAATATGACATCTTTGAAAGCACTCATTTACATATATTCTATTATAGGTTCAGAACTGGTCCTCCAAACTCAATATAATTACAAAAATCCAAATAATTTACCCATTGACTGATTACAATGGTCAGCATTTTTAACTGAGAGCCCACTACAGCCACTTACACATCTTCACATATTTGTATCATATTTTTAGTGAATTTATTGTTTTGGGTATATGAAGCTCTACACAGAAGTATTTCATACTAAACAAATATTCATAGGAGTAAAAAGTCGCTTAATAATGAAACAAGTAAAGCAGAACACTCCCAACATAAGAAGGGAAGGGGAAGGGGAAGGGG
>NW_010229446.1:0-9397 GCF_000690775.1 Eurypyga helias
TTTTTTTTTTTTTTGGTTTTGTCATTTTGGGTTCTTTTGGTTTTTTTTGCAGCTCTCCACACTAAACCGCGCAATACTGTGGGGGAGAAGCCATCACTAAACTATGTGCTGCAGAACCATGTAGCAAGTAATTAATTCCCAGCAGCCTGCCGGGACATCTGCTAGCAATAATCACTATTGATTTAAAGCTTTATTTAGCCTTTACCTGTATCCTAGTAGAGAATAAGATCTCGCCACATCTTATTGACATTTTTATTAGTTGCGTTTGACTGAGAACCGTTGCTGTTGTTGGGTGGTTGTTTGTTTTTTTTTTTTTCGTTTCCCCCCTCCTCCCCCCAATGTTAAACTGTGAAATTTATAATGTGTTTAAACTATGGGTGAATCTTAGGCTTTAGTTTGCATGTTCAGCTAATTTGTCTCTATACGATTTTTTTTGTTGTTTTGATTTGTTTGAATCTTTTTTCCTCTCTCAGGGCTTTTACAAAAAAACAACAAAAAAAAAAAAGAAAAAAAAAGGATGTTCTGAAATTCTTTTGCCTGAGTTGCAATGAACTCGGCATTGAGATCACTCAATCACTACATTAAGCACTTGACTGTGAAAGCGCAAAAAAAAAAAAAAAAAGAAAAAAGAGGAAAAAAAAAAAACAAACCCAAACCCCGAACCACCAACCCCGAACCATGTTTGAGGCTGTTGTGAAATGACTCTCGGGGGCTGTGTGACAGTCTGATTCCATTGTCAGAGTGATCCATCATCTCCGCTCTCCTCCCTGTGTGTCTCCGTTCTCTTCTCTTTCTCTCCACGAAGGAATTTTAATCCTAGTGATTTCATCCCACGCAGGAAAACAGTAATAAATGTGTAGAATTCATATTTTTCTAAAGGGAACTTAAAAACTGCTGCTACGAATTGTGTACAAGACTGGTTTATGCCACATGAACAGAGAATCACACGTTTGTTTTGGTACTTTTATTCCTCTTTTTATGCAGTTGTACAGTACTTCCAAATTCAAAACAAAACCTAAAAGTTGTTCTGTATCGAACCATCTAAGCAATAAAATGTTATATTTAAAAATTAGAGGTTACTAGACAGACGTGGCTTTTCTTGGGGCTCTGGTGTAACTCGCTTTCAGGCTTCTCTGCTAGAGGACGACGCCGGAGCCGGAGCCGGGGCCGGAGCCGGCCTGCGTGTGAATCGCACCCCTGTGCCTCCTCCTTCGTCGGGCCGAGATCGGAGTGGGGGGAAAGGCCGTGGCGCTTTGAAAACCCACGTTCGTCCTGGCCACCCTTCGCTGGCGGCCGGACCGCTGACCGCAGTCAGACCGCTGACCGCGGTCGGACGGACGATGCCCTCACCCCCCATCCCTCGGAAACGGGGCTTTCCTCATGGTGCGGTTCCTTAGCGTGGCAGCCGGAGGCGGGAGGAAAGCACATGGGTGCCGGTTTCCCTGCACGGGTGTTGGGGTCTGGGTTCTCTGCCCTTTTCACAGCCGGCTGTAACCCCCAGGTCGCGCGGGGGAGCGTCCCTCGGGCGAGCGGTGGCGTCCGTCGTTTTCGGTGTAAATGAAGTCGGTTTCGGCCACCGGAGTTCTCTTGCTGCAGAAACGTGAGCAGCGCTGAAATCTGCAGGATTGGCTCAAAAGCCGGAGAGGGAAGCCCTCTGTTCTCCTTGCTGGAGCCGCTGTGGCTGCCTTTTGTTCGGCTTTCTCCTTAATAAAAAGGCCCTCACGGCGAGCCGAAAAATCATCCCGGCTGCGTATCCGGTTCCGGCGGCTGGAGAACGGCAGCGAAGCTGAAGCACCCACATCTTCCTAAGTCCTGGTGGGATGGTTCTTTCTGGTGGAGAAGTGAACCAGCCTTGGAATCAGAGGGACGTACCCAGGGGGAAAACTGCTGCCGCTTTCCTCCCTCCGGCCCCCTGTACCTGGGTGGTGGGGGAGCACCCGGTCCCTCACCGCCAGAGAGGGGCAGGTGAGGAGGAAACCGGCGGGGCAGCTCTGCCCGAACCGGGGGCGCCTGGGGCAGCGGGACCCTCTCAGCCACCTCCTGGGGCTGAAGGGGTGGAAACAAGGTTTTCCTCGTGGAGGAAACCTGCCGAAAACCGCTTTCTTCCCTCGCCTGCCCGCCTGCCGGCCTGAGAAATCTCCCCTCGCATGAGACCGATGGGAAACCCACATCCGAAGGGGGCGTGGGCCCATTGCGAGGGGCGAAGTCGTGGGATGAGGTTTGGCAGTGAGGAAGCGATTGGGACTAAGCACTTAGGAAACGGATGGCCTGGATCCAGCCACAACTCAGCGCTTGGTTCTTGGCCTCGGAAGGGTACGCTCTGTACCCCCGGCCCTCTTCCACCTCACCTTGAGCCGACTGTGACCATCCCCAACTGGGAATTTCCTTGCTCTTCCTGCCTTTGCCAGGGTAACATCCTGCTCCCCAGCCCAACGTCGCTCCTCAGCAGCATTTCCCTCTCCCTCCTCCTGCGGAGCCGGCCTGAAACGTGGGGTTAACCGAGGGACGGGGAGGTGGTGGGGTCTCCGTCTGCCGCCTCCAACGCGCCGCTTCCCCGCCTCATTCCCTAAAGCGTTTTTCCTGACGTTTCCAAGGTGAAGCCGCAGGTTGGTTCGGCTGGAGACCTCCCCAGCCACCGCCTCGTGGATCCACCTCGCAACAGCGCCTCGGGCATGGAGTCCACCCACATTCCCCAGAGCATTAAAGTCTGGGGAAGACCTGGGTCCTCTGCCACCAGCGCGATGCTTTGGCGACGAGGGGCATGCGGGGGGAGCGTGGGGTGGTTTTCTTCCCAGGCGTGGAGTATGGATCGGGGCTGTGGGCCGTGGGGACGGACAGGAGGGCTGTTCCGAGATAGCAGGCGTGGGTGAGAACTGGCGGTCACGAGGCAGGACCGGGAGCGCCGCTGGGGCAGCTTCCGCGATTCTGCTGGCACTGAACTGCAGACCAGGACAAGAGGAAGGTTTAAAACAGAGTCTGTTTCCCATTACCCAGCTCCTGGGGGACAGGAGGGCTGTACACCCACGCTGGCCTTCAGAGGGTGAGTACGGTGAGACACTACTTGCTGTTGCTTTTATTGAAGGAGCGTTTTGTCCTGTTACGTAGGAAAAACGCCTCCCGGACACCGTCAAACGAGTCGCGATGCGACCGGCGCAGGCGGCAAGGGGAGTTGACTTGAAACCATCCCCTTGCCCACAGGCCCCCGGTTCGAGAAATCGCGTGTGGCTTTCTCTTTAGGCATTTCTGTAGGGACTGGGAGTTGAGATGGGATTGAAAATGTCCCTTTTGGAGACCCTGAGGCTCGGACTGTCTGCCGAAGGGAGGCACGAGACGCCAGCACGGAGTAACAGGCGTTTTCTGTATGCCCAACGGCCTGAGGGGCACCACCTTCCATCATCCAGCCCAGTAACTCAGGAAAAGGATGGAGAAATGCATGGATTTGGCTGTATAATTGGGACATTTCTGACTGCTGGACTATGGAAAAATGGGCCACGCTGGCATTTCCCAGGACCTGGGTGCCCCGAGTAGCCAACATCGGGGTGGCAAGTGAGCAAAACCCGTACAACGTTCCGATACGTTCTGGTGCCGTGGGTCGCTCCAGCTCTCCAGCCTTGGGAGATGCGGGAAGTGCTTCCTCCCTCGCAGCCTCTTCCCCAGCGGCAATTTGTGACCTTCCGCACAGGGGAGAGGCCAGAGAGGCTGGAACAAGGAAGACACTGGGATTGTTCCATCAGGCTTGTTCCATCAGCTGGAACAAGGAAGATGCTTGTTCCATCGGGCAACAAGGAAGACGCTGGGATTTACTCTCCAATCTGTTTAAATAAGGGAAGTGGAAGAGCCACGGTTTGACTTGGGGGATTTTGCAAACCTCCCTCATGCCAGAGAGGAGCCAAATGTTCCACAAAAAACGGCCCAAGCTTTGGGGCCAGGGGAAGAAAGCGTGTGGGGGAAGGTATATGCCAAGCCTGCTAGTGGGGCAGCGTTACCGGAGCAGGTACCCCTGCCGCAGACGGCCTGCGCAGTGCCTGATGTGGGGAGATGACCAGCTGCCCGGCTGGGGACAGACTGCGGGTTGGTGGCAGCGCATCGCTGTGGTGACCCCTGGGCGTCGGGTCTTGAGCACCTCTGGAGCTCCTGGGATTGGGTCTGGCCTCCAGCCCCGCCCTGGAGCTGCCCCCCTCGCTCCGTCTCCTCATGTGCACACACAGGGAGCAGGGGAAACATGTCCAGGAGCTTATTGCTGTCGCTGGAACCCAGTGACCACCGACACCCGCAGATCTGCTGGTGGATCACGGGATTTCCCTGATCTCAGGCTGTTACGCTGGATCACAGGGTTGGAGAAAGTGAGCATATCCCTAAAACGACAGGAGGTTCAGCACAACTGGGATTCCTGAGGCAACAGCTCTGCTGAGGGGGTACGTGGCTGCACTCTGTTCCTCTGGTTTTGAAGGAGGAACATCATCAGCAGAAGGGTTTTGTCCAGGCAGCACCCCCGAGCCTGAAGCGCGTCCCGCAGGTGCACGGCCTTGCGCTCGGCAAGCTTGAAGCGCTCGGCCTTTCTCAACATGGCCACGCCGGGGCCTTTCCCAGTCCCCTCAGCTGAGGGTTGTGTTCCTGGGAATGCAGTCCCGGACGCTGTAACCCCTTCTCACCAGCCCCAAAGGGACGATTTATACCCAGTAAGCACAGGGGGTTTCTCCCACATGTGGAGTGGGTGTCAGGCGCTGGTGGCGCGTGCCCTGGGTCCTGTGAAATGTTATGGACCCGTTCATCCGTACGTGTTTGCCTGGGCCTCGTTAGAGGACTGGAGGAGGGGGGCACAGCCCAGAGGGGAGTGCTCTGGGGCAGAATTACCTGGCGGTTCAGGAGATCTCACCAGCTGCACCTCTTCCAGGTGCAAAGGCTGCAAGAGCATCCCTGTGCTGCCAGGGCTCCCCAGTGGCTTCACCTGGGCAGAGGCGTATTTAAAGCGAGGGGTGGGATGAAGGAGAGGATGGGGTTGAGTAGACTGTTGCTAAGGTAGTTTAGGTTTGTAAAAGGGCATTTATGAAACGGTTTTTTTCCAGTAAAATCTCTTTTTGAAGAAATTAAGCGGATTAAGGCAGTGGGGCAGTAGAGGGATGCTGGCCTGCCTGGGGGACGTGGACTGAGGACAGGTCGCTGCACAGCATGGGATGCCCAGGAGCTGCAGGAACATCCATCCACCTGGCTGCTGTTGGCAGCATGTGTCACCTGAGGTAAGCGATGTGTAACCTGTGTATGTGTGTCCCAGGATTAGTGGGGTGTCTGACAGAGGCTGGTTTCTCCAGGGGAAATTAAACCTGCGGAGTATTCCTAGGTAAGGGGCCGAGATGCCTGCGTTTCAGGATGCACCTGAAATCACCCTGTAGAGCTGAAACTAAGATGGAGTTGAGAAGTGTTGCTGAGGCTTTCCAAAAATTCTAGTATTGTCTCCTACTTTGAATTCTCAAGTCCCCTCTCAGCCTTAAAAAAACCCACATCCAAAGGAAGGAGATGACTTTCACATGTCTGATACCAGGAAGCTAGGAGACTCCTGTGGCTCACCCAACCTCACCCTGTAACGTGGCAGAAAACCACCTCTGAGCAGGAGGAGCTGGAAATAGCTTTCTCCTTTGCTGTGCTGCTTGTTTACTTCTCCTGTGCCAGATTCATCTCTCCTTTGGCAAAGACAACTGCTGGGGGTGTTATGAGGAAGCTCTGGGCGATGGGTGTTCGGAATATGGAATACGCTATCGCGAAGCTGTTTGAGCTTCTCTAAGGCCTTTTGGCAAAGGGTTGTGAAGCAGTTTACGAGCGCTGGCTCATCAGAAGCTGTAAATAAGGGGGAAGTTTGATGGAGAAAAGGCTTTTCACCTGATGTATTCTCATGATCTTGGAGGCAGAGGTTCATGCAGCAAGGCCAGCTGGGCTGCGGGCTGACTTCTGGTCATTTTTAGCCTGTAACAGCACGTGGCCGGGCTACTCGTAAAAACGAGCGAAGGTCAGGATAGCGTCAGCTGGAGGGGTTGGTGGCTCGTGGATAATGTGTGTCCTGAGCAGCTGGGAAAAGGGGAACAGCAAAACATGCCTCTTGGTGGGGAGTGTGTGAAGAGGCGGTCGTGCCTGTGTGTGCACAGGAGGAGCAGCAGCCCCTGCACTCGGACAGCAAAAGGATGCAGGAATGAGTTCAGTTACAACGGGACAACTGAGGCAATCGGTGTGTTAACCTTTCCTCCCACCTCCCGTTACCCCATTGCCTGGAGGATGATGGCAGCTTAGATTTGCACCAAAATCCACCTGCTGTTTTAAACGAGTAACATCTGACTCTTACCAAATCCACATCCAAAGGTGTCTTCGTGCTTCGCTTCAGGGTGATGGCAGTGCCAGGTGTGAGAGGCAGGTTTGCACTGACAAGTTTCTCCCGCGTGCAGCTCAAGCTTTACCACGCGTGGCCACGAAGTGGCTGGGTAAAACCTGGCCATGAACAAAATGGAATGTGCCGTTTTTCACTGTCCTTTTCCTCTGCTTCTGCTGAAGTGTGTCCTTACTTGACTCACAGGGCACCTGGGTAGCAGCTGGGGATGAGGTAGGACATCTGCTAGCCCACATGCCGCTGCTGAGCAGGATACGGAACTCCAAAGCGTGCTCACTTTGCCAGTAAATCCCCCTTTGCTAGCAGGATGCTCAGTACCTTCAAGATGCTTGTATGACTAAAGCTCTACAGGCCCCCAGGTTATGCTACGTCCATCACGCCCGTTGCGCTCCGTGGACGGAGAACATCAGAGCATCGTGTACGCGGCGCTCCGGGACAGGTCTGCACCACAACGCAGCGAATTTCACTTCCGATCTCTTCTCTGGAGATCATTATCTGCCGGTTATCTTTGGGAGCCGAAACCGCAGGGGCCTTCTAGCGCAGCCGACCCGAAACCGAGAACTGGCGCTGGGCTGGCTGGAAGCGCTTGCCCGGGCTGCGGGACAGAGAGGGAGCTGGAGAACTGAGCAGCCCATGCCCCTCATGGGTAGAGGATGGAGCCACAGGTCGCTTTTAATGCACATGGTTATTACTTTTTGGTGACTGCACCTCTTCCATAGAGTTTTGAAGTCTTATTTCTGAAGTAATATATTGTCTTTAGCAGCTGTAAAACACCTGCTTAAAAATCAAGGTACTTCATTGGCACAGTGGTGAGCGACAGCGGCTCTTCCCGGGGTTCCTTGTGGCAGCATCCCCCCGACCCACGGCGCTGGGATGTTCTGTGGCTTGCCAGCAGACCCCAGTTGGTGGCCCATGCTTGGCACCGCTGCAGCCAGTCGGTGACATCCGTAACCCTATGCACTGGGGAGGAGGGCCACGATGGGGAGATGGTCAGGAAAACTGGGGAGTGACCAAAAGAAGCGCTGCTCCGAGCTGAACGGTGGGTAAAGGACACACAGAGAGGTGCTTGGAACCGGAGCGGATGGAGCTTGGTCCCAACAGGCCCTTGGGGGAAGGCTCTGCCCCGTGTGAACATGGAGCAGCACCGCTGAGGGTCAGTGGTTGCTCTGGCTGATGCCTCACCCCTGAGTTGGGGGTGGTGGCAATGGCAGCGCACAGCCTGTCAGACTACTGATACCGGGGAAAGGAGATGGTTCCTGTGGCTTTTAAAACACAACATAATTCCTGTTTCGCTGGTGGTTTTTCACTCTGGAAGACTGCCCTTCCCATGGTGCCCAGCAGCAAGGTGTGCTTCCTGGTTTTTCAGCCTCCTTTATAGCAACCAGCTGGGATCGGTTGGCCAAAATGTCATCTCCAGCTAGGAGAAATACTCCCACCTTCTGTGAATGAACTTCTGTTACAAACAAGGAAGCATCAACAGTCCTAAGCACTAGCTCCAAGGAAGGTGTAGCACCCTTCACAGCCAAGTTCGTTAGGGTATTTACACCTGATTCTTGTTTAAAACCTGGTTTTGGTGACAGGGTTTGCCGTACTCTGCCCCAGCCCCCAGCCATCAGGTGCAATGTAAGCCTCAGCTTTTCCTTTCCCATGGAAACCTGCAATAGGGTATTTTAAGACTTTCCTTCTTTCTGTATAGGCTTCTGCTAAAGAAGGAGGTCCCTGTCCCCCTTGGACACTCACTGGTGGGCTTGCCAGCTGAGGCTGGGATGGGGCATGCTGCCCCGAGTAGGTCCTGCGCACGGCTCGCTCCTGCAGTGCCGTGGCCACAGGCTCACCCAAGGAAGCAGGTGGCTTCGCCCTCCTGGACGGGCTGGACTCCGACTCGGCTTTCACAGGTAACAAATGCTCCAGCTGAAGATGATGTGGAGCCATTTGCGTTTGGATATGGACAAGCTGCATGGGGGAGTCAAAAGTCCAAATTTAATCCAGCTTCAGCGGTGGGGAACCTTGCTGAGGAGCCCAGGACCACGGATGCCAGGGGCAGCGTGTATGCAGTGTCACAATTATCCCTGCTTTGGTGATACAAGGCTGGCCCCGTGGGTAGGTCACAGCCCCAACTCCCCCTTTTTTGGCAGCAAGACATCTGTGTCAACAGCTTTTCAGAGGTCACACTGCTGACTGTTTTCTTAAATAAAGCACAGAAAAAAGCGGTGCTCAGGTGACCAAGACATGGCAGGGTGACTAAGCCAGGCCCAGCTGCCCTGGCCCATCTGGTCAGATGCTGCTGCTCTTTGAGAAGGGACTCCAGTCCCCGGTGCTTCTCGGCTGCCAAAGCTGCTGTCACCATCCGGGGAGATCCCTCAGCTGGCAGCTTCTGGTACTGCAGTCATCACTGCCACCTGGTGAAGCCAGGATATTATTTTTTATTTCCAGGGTAGATGCTTTTATCACACATGGGCCACCAACTCGGCTTCACCTGACTGAAATGCTGCACTGTCCAGCCGTGACTGGGCCCTGGGGAGCAGGGCTCCCTCTGTTCTGTTCTACTAGGACAGACACTGAGGTTGCCCTCCAAACTCCCCCTTGTTCAGACACCTGGTTACATACACAATATTTGCTTGGTGACATGAAAGAATCAGCACTTGAACTCATGTTGTGAAACCATAACTTAAGCAGCAGAGGGGGAGCCTGGTTAAGAGAGGACAAACTGTGGCCTGTTCAGCTTACACAGAGACCACAGGTGATGAGGAAAGGCAGTTTCAGCCTTTTCCTCACCAGTTAAGGGACTGGAATGTTGTAATGCTTGAACTTCACTAACATAGGCTTATAATCCTGGGTTGTATCAGAAATGTGGCCAGCAGGTCGAGGGAGGTGATCCTCCCATCGTGATACCCCACCTGGAGTACTGTGTCCAGCTCTGAGGCACCCAGCAACCACTTGGAGCGAGTCCAGAGGAGGCCACAAAGATGCTCAGGGGGCTGGAGCACCTCTGCTATGGGGACAGGCTGAGAGAGTTGGGCTTGT
>NW_010229446.1:9721-25638 GCF_000690775.1 Eurypyga helias
GGTCCTTTCCAACCCATTCTGTAATCAAGACCACTGTCATGAGGGGACAGAAAGCCTGCTGAAATTGAGACTGCAATGTATAGCTTAAAGACATCAATATGAAGTATCAAATTTATCTTGATCTTTTCATGAGAGGGCAGACTTTAAACTTGAGGTTGTTTTTGTTCTCTGAGTTGGAAATATATGTTAACATACCTGCCTTTGAGTTTTCCCTTATTTAGCCACAGCTGTAGCTCTCAAATACAGGAGTCTCACCATCCTTTGGTTTTAAGCCATTTTTGGTTTGCTTTTGCTAGCTTGCTTTCCCTCCTATCTGGATGGAGTACACCTGCTTGAACCAAGGCCTGCAGTACTGCTGCCTGGAATGCTGTTATCTTGGTCAGATGATGGCACACACTGTACAGCAATCTGGCCTTGTTATCACCTCGTGCTTCAGCAGCCTTTAAGCACCTTAGCAGATGCTTTTTTATACTGCCTCCCTGCCCATGGCAGGGGGGTCCTTAGCAGATGCTTTTTCATACTGCCTACATTCTAACATAAGGTTATTCTTTCAGCGACTGTAGCCCAGTTTGAGAATTTACTGAACATCTTCCAAGGGTCCTCCCTTATTCTTAAGAAAATTTTAATCTTAATATTAGTCCACTGTCCAAAACATCACAGAACAATTCCTTGCTCTTATTTCCCTTTCAAGTAGATGCAATTCCTTGCTCTTATCCCCATTTCAAGTGGTTGCTTTTCTACAAGTTTAAAGCCAGTCTGGCTTTACTTCTTTGCCCTTACAGGTTGCTTATGAAAGAAAAAAAAGCACCAGCATACCACGCAGGCTTTTTGGTGCCATACTCATGCTTTATTTAAAAAAAAAGCTACACAATGCTAAGAAAAAAAATCAAAGTTTACTTTACAAAAAAAACCTGCAGCCATTTTCAAGAGACCTGATCTCACTTTTACTCAAAGTCAGCAGGCAAGAAAGTAAATGTTAAATTAACACTTCTGTTGCAGTACATCATCTGAACTTAATCACCCAAAACAACCAGTCATTCTTAAACTGACTGTTGATTGCATCTATGCAAACAATCATCTATAGCAACTGATTAAAAGAAATCCCTGGGAAAACTTAGAGAGAAATGGAGAAGTGTCAGAGGAATGCTTTTTAGCCCATCTACACTCTCACAGAAACATCTTTCTGGCTCTGTCTCCTCTGTACATTAATTGCAATTCCTCTGTGTTGAAGAAAAACCCCAGTATAAAAGCTGCTAAGGCCTGTTCAGCGAGGGCATTAAACTGGTATAACATGAATCTACGTAGTTACCATGAAGTTACACTAGTGCTATGTCTTACTAGCTCCATGGAAGCACACTGTGCAAGTCTCCAGTAACTTCAGAACACTCCTGAAACAGCCCTTGTGTCACTCCTATGAGGTAGGTACTGCCCTTCCCTTGGAGAACAGACTCTCAGCTGCTGCTCAGTACACCAGACACAAGGAAAGGCAGGCTGACCAGCCTGTTAGTATTTGACTTTCCTGCTGCTTCCCTGAATTCAGAGCTTTCAACTCTAACATTGTGTAGCACCAAGCATTCCAGCAGAAACAGTGAATGATGCTTCTAACTACAGCCACTCCAAGCCAGGGAAGAGGTCCAGCTTAACTGTTTTGAAACAAGCAGAAGCAATGCCATCCCTAGTCTGCTCCATTCCTCTCCAAGGCCTCCAGCTTCATTATTTTGTACACCAAGAGCAGGATGAAGACTCATCTCTCCACAGTCTGGCTGCAGCTGCTCTTCTCTCAGATTAAGTAACTGGGAAAACATGAACTGCTCTCACAAAGCAGACAGCATACAGAGGGCTGTGAGTATCAAACACAGTTCAAATGTAGCTAAATTAATGCTTTGTAGACATGAACACTAAAGCAGTTTTTCTTACCCCAAATATAGACTCATTAAGTCTTCTGAGTTTTTGGAATTAGGGGAGCTGTGAGAAAGGAATTCACAGTGGTCCTTCACACTAAAGCTGTAGTTTCTTTTGCAGTCCAAAACTACTGGTAGGATCTCTTACTAAGAAGGAAGAAACCTTAGTTCACATCACCTTTCCGAGTCCTTGCTCCTCACCCCATAACCTCACAGGGGCAGTTGTGTGGTAGCATAGCAAGCTTGCTGAAAACCAGGCTGGCAAGAACACTGGGCTATACAAATGCTCGTGCTACCAGGGGGGAAGGAGTGGCAGACACCAGCAGGATTGCTACTTGTTCCATCTGAAAGGAAGCTATACCCTACACAGCAGACAGTGATGATGCCCAGTAACACACCTGTGACACTACATGACATGTATATGTTTAAAAGCAGAGTGGGAAACTCACAAACCAAAAAAAAAGTTGCTTTATCCTGTTGGCTGCCACCACCACCACTGGGCTCTTGCCTGAATCTGTGCAGTAGCTTGGCTTACTCCCTAGAAACAGTGGAAGGGACATCCAGGTTCAGCTGTCACTACCCACCCAAACGTACCCACTGAATTTCAACTACAGCAAATGAGCAGGAAACTGTTACTTCATTTGTCAGGAGCAGCAGCTGATTGTTGGCTGGAGTTCTCCTAGCCAAGGAAGTTCCTATGAACCACCTGGAGTGAATGTCAAGTTGTGGGATCCAAGGAGGTCTTGCTACAACTGGACTTCCCCACTGCTAGTTCCTATGCAAGTTGCTAAACTGCCTCTTCTCTTCTTCCAAGCTTGGAATGAAGCATCTGGCTGTTAACCACAGAGTGCAGAGAAGAAAGCTGAAACCTTAAAATACTTATATTTTTTTGTGCAGTGCTTCAGTCCTTGAGCTTAAGTGTAAGAATTCTAAAGGGCTAATTTGCTTCAAAACTCAATCAGTAAAGGCTAAACTAATTTCTCTGAGCAAGTAAAAACTAGATTATTAAAAATCGGTATCCTCTTCTGCTCCTTTGGCTTTTTTCCTGGAGTACCACTGTATCTAGAGCAGCTCTAATCATCACCCCCTCAAAGAAGTGCCTTCCCACCTCGGGAAGGATTCAAGTATACAGTCTAAGATTACCTATTACCAGAAGGCGAAGAACACCCCAAACTCTTGATTTCATGTTAGAGACATAACTGCTAGGTCCCCTCTCTTGGGTTCAGTACATCAGGTGCTGCAGTAGCTACAGAGCTAATACAAAGCATTTAATGAACACTTTGTTGCATCAATGCAAGAACATGAGCTCATAAACCTCAGCTGAGATGTAGAGGGTCAGTTTGCTGCCATTCAAGTACCTGGACAAGGCTTGAACTGCTTGCATCGCCTGCTCTTTTTACTCTCAGTTAAACTCCTGAACGCCGTGGAAGCGGATTAATACCTCAGCTCCCCCGTGACCACATAAACCTGTGCCTGACACAAAAGAAAATCCCATTTTGACTGCGTTAGGCTTTTCTGCTCCAGTACGGAACTGACACATAGGAGGGTTCCTGGTAGGAAAGGTGAGATGACGACTCAGACCAGCAGACTGACCTGAGGAAAGAAGCTGGAGGTTTAACAAAAAAAAAACAACCAAAACAAAACAGCAAAAGGGTGAATTAAATAGTTTGCTGTTTGAGAGGGTTACTCAAAGCCAAGATTTTTCTCAAATTCAGTTTCAAGTGCGTACAGTAAAAGCACCTGCCCCAGGAAAAGCTTTAAGAAAAGCTGACGTTTTCATACACGACATTCCGCTTTTTGTGAGCGAACCAAGAACTTGCTGAAGAGTCATTCTGGCTTGCTCAATAATTTCTTAAGTAAACACGGCTATACCCAGAATACCCAAGCTGCTGGCACGACTCAATAACTAACCATTTAACAAGTTGGGTATAAAAAAAAGAAATTTATGTAGCAATACCAATTCAGCACACAAATCCCACGCTTCACAAGTTCCACTGCTGTGCAAGAGTCCTCCTAACACCTACGCAGGTACGCTCAGGTTAAGTCGCCGCGTGCCCAGATCCAAACAGCGGCAAAACATCTACTCCTACGAGCGGCGAGACCCAACTTGTGCCTATCAGAACGCAGGCTACGCAGAAATCCAAGGTGGCCGGCGCCTCGCCGCTGGAATGGGACCACGCACGCAGACGGCAGCCGTACGTGCGTGCTGCAGAGACTGAGGTTGCTTACTGAAAGGGGAAAATGCATAGAGATTCGATACAGACAGGGTACAATCAAGACAGATGAAGACACCAGACATTCAGATTTTGGGAAGGAGAAGAACCCTTCAAGGACAGCGTACAGGTGACAAGCCAGCCTTACAGAGAACTCTAAAGGCACATTTCGGGTAACATGGTTCTGTTCAGACCAACTGCTTACACACGCAGGCACAAATCTTAATGGCTACCTCCCCCCCACCCCCCCAACAATTAACAAGAGAAGTGCATTTTCAGTAATATTAACACCATTCTGTCCAGTCCAAATATTTAGCAGTATTTTCCTTATGGTGATACGGATTCTCTGCACTACTCCAATCCAAAAACAAACAACCAAACAGGCAGGATTAGTAAAGGTTCAACTGTTGCACTAGTTAACATTTACTCATCAGAGCCCACTGATCTCTTCTGTGCCCTCTTGTAGGGCAACCTCCTCGGTGAAGCTTTATCTAGATTAAAAAAAAAAAAGATAGTTGTAACAACTGCTACAGTTTTTTCAGATTAAATGTTAAATGACAGTGTCTTTTTCACACTCATGAGCCAAACTGCCCTTCTAGTGCAATGCATCGTTAACAGAGAAGCCAGTTCAAACAACCTGTCAGCGCTTTTTAACCATCAGCATCTTACAGAGAAGGTAACCAAAAAGGAACCTTCCTGTTCTCCTGGACATGCAGCTCCAGGGTGAGGGTTGTTCCATTTGCCAGTTACTAAAATGCAAAAAAAACCAATCCCCCACCCCCCCAAAAAACCCAACCAAACCTCACACCATCTCATGATGAAACTGCATGCTCAAAGAAAAACCTCATATTCAATAATTACATTTTTAGAAAGTTCATTATTTTATCATTACTGATTTGAGTTTTCCTGCCTGAAGAGTAGGTGAGTGACCCTCCTTTAGGCAGCTTTGTCTTGCTTGACACGTTTCCACATCCATTCAGCCTAACAGCAGATGAGTGTTTTGGTTGTGAAACCACACGCTTTTCCAAAAAGCATCCACGCTCGACTATGACATCACTCTGTGATCAGATAACCCATGGAGGGGAAGCCAGCCAGCTTTAGCTGTATGACTGCTGGATGCCAGAAGCACCACCCCACATTTCTGTGACAGGCCTGTAGCTGTCCTTTACAGTGATGGCCCGTAGTATGTAGGATTTTTGTTCTTTGTAGCGTTGTGGAGACCCTACGACACTTCGTATGAAGAAAGAATGATTGCCGAGCATATCTGCAGACTTAAAAACGCACGTTTGTCAAACGGCCACCTCCAATAATTCCGCTCTTCAGAGTATGTGTGAACACAAGGAGCAGCCACTGTGCCATTACAAGCCCATCGGTACAGAACAAACTCTCTCTCAACAATGACACAGTCAAGACCCTCTGAGGATCCTGAAGGCGATGTATTTCAAAGGCTTCTAGTGCAGACTTCTAATCAAAACTAACCTGGAGCTAAAGAAAACCACAATTAAGAACTTAAACATTGTATTTTCCTAGACTTCAGGCATTAAGATAGGAATACCTACTTTGCATAAGAAAGGGATGGGGGGGACAGGACCCAAACCCTGCCCGGATTCAAACCCATTTAAAGGCAGCTTGCTCTTGGGGAAAAAAAACCTAGCTTTTACAGCTGCAGTCTTTCTGGACAGAGCAAGGCTTTTCAAATTCCTGTGTCTCAGGTGTTACACCAGCATTCTTGTGCCTTGCTGAGGACTGCATACACGGAAGTAACCAGTCTTATACTTTCAGACGTAGAACACCAGTCCTTACACCTAAATAAGTACAGTTAAGAAGGGTGAAGGAATCAAAAAAGTGAAATCATCAACTCCTGGCACAACTACATATCAGAGCTAAGGCCTCTAGCCCTTCTACGCCAAATAAAAGCTCAGAATATGCTTATTTCACCAAAACAGGAATCTTGTCCAAGCAAACAACATTTCTGCGAAGGGTTTTCAAAGCACTTCTCTTGTCTAGGCTGGACTTTAAGTGAGGCACCCTCTCCTCACACCAGCCAATGCTCCTGGTGACAGGAATTCACCTGGGATAAGGAGAATAAGCCTGACTATCAAACTATCATAATCAAGGCTGAGGTTTGTTTCTCACTGAAACAAGACATGCACAGGCATCGGTCACAATCAGCCCTCCACCTCCCTCACCTAACATCAGCTTGGTGCTAGGCCAAGGTAGCAGGGAAGGCAAGATACACACCTATACTTTCGATGAAAGATTCTGGGAACTGTCAGAGGAGACAACAGTGCTTCAGCAATGTTCTACTGACACTACGTTACCACAGCATAACCAGATAATGTATACACACATAGGCATTTAGGTTTTCCTGTATTACATATATGTATATAAAGCGTGGTTGCATGTTTTACTGCTCATGCTATGTCAGCGATCACTGCATGCAGGAAGCTGTACTTCAATCCATGCCCAATTATCACATGGACACCACCACGTTAAGCACTTTCACTCTTTTCCATCACCAGTTTGCCTCACCTCTTCTACTCTGCACTGAAGCCATGGGAAAGCGAAACAGAAGAAAGAGCAAGAGAAGTTAGCAATATCCACAAACACACAAGTGGTCTAAAGAAATCAGATAGTGGGTTTACTGTTGGCATTTTGGGTATCAAGTGAGAACCTGTGTCACTTTGGACTGGTGAACGGCTTAATAACGACACTTCATGTGGCTGTAGTTAAACACTTCCAATACTCATTTAAAACTTTGGTCTATAGGCAAACTTCCAAACAACTTACAGAAACTTTGAGATAATAGATATTTTCTCCTATTTAAATCTCCTTTGTGATCCAGGTTTTGAGTAGAGAGCTTTTACTGTTGAAAAAAGAGTCTACAGAACAAGTTGTAAAAGTCACTAACAGTCATTATTGTATGGACCAGTGAAGTCTGTTCTGTACAAGAACAGGCTGCTAGCGTAACAGTCTAATCATTAGGCAGAGTGCTTCAGACAGCTGCTTATTCCCTAGAAGGAGATGTATGCTGTTCCGAGAAACCAGTATTAGCTACTTACTTTGTTACAACTAAGCGAATCACTAAGTTGGTTACGCTCTGGTTTGCAGAAGGCAGACTACTTACTTATCTGATTTAAAGTTTCTTGGGGAATCCAGCTCATGTCAACATCATTCTGATTTGATGTTCCCATCTCTACTTTCTGTACCGGTCTTTTCCTCTGAAAATTCAAGAAAGCAAGCTTTTTTTCTTTCCACAAAGTTTTGAAAGCACAAGTATTAGAAGTAATTAATAATGCTACATTTAATGAATTGCAATTATTTGACTAAAACACAAGCTTCAATGTATGAAGCTGTCTTTGCAGCTTAGCTTTAACCTTCATCTTTACCATTAGCAATTATTCACCCAACCTTGGCATTACCACTTCTAACACCTCCACACCAAGATAGCAAGATTTCATGCATGCCTGGGCAAGTTCATCATGCCTGTTACGAAAAACGGCTGATTAATCAAACTTTGTGATGACTGGTTTCGCCACACTGTCTCAGATTAGCGCAATATTCTGGCATGTCACCTTGAAAAATGGGTTTCGGAGCACAGTAACCATTCCATACTTCTTCCCGAAGGATGGTACTTCAAAAGTATCCTAAGCCAGACTGCATGAAGACATTTAACCTATGCACTGCATGCAGATCAGACTTAACCTTTCAGTGGCTCTTATTAGGCAGCCCAGACAAACCCACAGCTGTTAGAGCATTACAAATGGAATCCAAAAGGCCCTTATCGACACTATGGCAGAGCACCAATAAGCAGCAAATAAAGGACTAGACAGCTGTTTTCCCCAAAGTTTGACCTAGATTAAACTCAGAGATAGAGAGCACAGGGAAAGTCTACTCAGTAAGTTTTGAATCAGTAGCTGCACACATCCAGCGACTGGAAGGTAGCAACACTTCCAGTTCAGCCTTCAGTGTGGTGCCCAAGAGCACATCCAAAGAGCATTAGGCAAGAAATCCAAGTGTCTCTAGTTATGAACATTTTTTAAAAACTCAAATCTGGTTTTCCCAGTAATTTCGAAGGTCGTAGTTCCAAAAGTAAGTTTTCTGAAGTTCTACCTGTACCATGGTATGCCAGAAGAAATTACTGAATTGCTTTCTTTTCATATCAGAAAGGTCTTGTATTAACAAGTGCACAGACATATTACACTACCCACCTTCCTAGATTCTAGTAGCTGATGTAGGCCAACAATGACAAGCAGACCGAGTCCAGCGAGGAACATGTACATGAAGATCCTGTAAAAAGACAGTTTAAGAAACCACTAGCTAAAAATGTTAAGTGATTGAGAGTTTACAGAGAGGCACAAAAACTAAGCCTAGCTTTGGCCATGTGCCTACTTATCTTTCCCAAGATCTTCTGTAGGGGGTGGGTGGAGAAAAAAAACAATGCACCTGAAACTGAAGTGCTAACCTCTTTCAGAAACCGTAATCCTAAATTACGGTTTAGTGCCAAACGGAACATTTGAAAAATGCCATATAAACAGGGAAACTGTTATAAATAATTGTTGAAACTGCAAGAACTCTTTTACAGTATGACATTTCAAGATGTTGGGTCACAGGTAATATTGATGCTTGTGACAGCTTTAACCACTTACAAAGCCCTCAAAAATCTTAAATGCTTTTAGTATGCGACGGCAAAGCACGCGCTGCTAGCCTGCTAATTCAATGGCAACAGAACTTTGAAAGACCTTGCTTACCTCCCTGTGTTCCATGGTTAGAATTCTACCTGTGCAAACAATCTTTTTTTTTTTAAATCTGTGCATTTTGGTTTCTTTTGAAGAACTCTACCCAAAATTCCTGTTGATGTTTAGCAAGAGGTAAACAAACTATATCTGAAATTAATTCGGGGAGCAGGCAGCAATTTACAGGTTAAAAAAAAAAATCTATTCCAAATCAAACATCTTAAGTCTCTTCTCTAGTTTACTCCATAATTTCCTTTGCCATAAATCTGAGTTAAGGGAAACACCCCTGTTTTAGCATAATTATCTATTCACAGGACATTAACTCAAACTGGCTCTAGTAATTTGATTTCTTCTGAGAGCTCTTTATCAGTGTGTGTGTATACATATATCACACATTGTCATGTGACCAGTTGTTAATTCACATTCCTCAAAAGAACACAACAGCTATTTCTTTTGGTTACCCTTTTTAAAAAAGGTAGGAATTTCAGCCTGTGGCAGGAGGATTCAAATATTCAGCACTGTCTAAATTTCTGAGGATTTGGGGTTTTTTTAAACTCACAGGTTCTCTTAAAATCCCACTCCAGTATTTCGAAGCCTATCAGCACAGCATAGTCCTGCAACATATAAGGTGTGCCAGATACTCAGTCTTTAAGACAGGAAAACCACACTCCTGGAAGTTAACTGCTACAGATAGTGGTTAGTGCAACAAGGAATGAGTGCGAGTTCCTCTTTCTCAAACTGAAAGGTGTATTTGGAGTATATGTATTCTTGGATTATACTGGAATGCTCAGAAGCGAGTGATTCCAGTCTTCACTGTAGGACCCACAGTACAGTACTATGGACCCTCAAGATCTTTAAATCTGGAGGGGGGGGGGAAATCACTGCAGCCTAACAAAAGCTTAACAGTTTTGGATAGTTACATAACTGTGAAACATCAGGTCCTATTCCAGGCTTAAGCCCTCTGAGCCAAAGCAGATGTGTAAACTGCTCCTTGACTTCTTATTAATCCTGAAGATCCCTAGTATTAATACAGATATTTTGGTGAAGAAGTTATTTTCAGTCTATCAACATCGTACAAGTCAAACGCCTGCCACAGCATCTGCCAAACACAGCAGACCTAATGTTCAGTAAAATGAGGACACAGGAATAATTCTCACTGGCACCCATCAATAGCCTGCTCCACCAGTGTACGAACTAAACTGAAATCTCCAGCCTCCTTACGTTTCTCCATCCAGCCCATCTTCTTTTTCAATAATTGTAACAGTTTGATTGAAGACAGCATCTTGAAACACATTACCCTGTAACAAAATGTTTCCACATAACATTTAAAAGTCACTTCTTGAACACATACAAATATGTTTACTTTTTTCCATGTTCTTGGAAAAGCTCTGTAATACAGTAGTAAGTCCTGCATAAGGCCTGATTAAGTTTGTAAGCAGTGCAAGTTTGACTCAACACTTAAGAGCGCAAACTTTTCGCTGCGAGTGGGAAGAGAGGTCTCAATCCCAGCAAGAAAGCCCCATCCAGCCTTCAATATGTTACTTCCTACAGCCTGAGATATTACAAACAAAGGGTTCTTCAGCCAACCCTTCAAACGAAGGTACAGAAGGCTGTTAAGCTCTGACCTGCACTAAAAGAGGAAAACTTCCCTATTTTAATTTATGCTTTGGATAGTCTTCCCCCAGATTGCAACTACTGGTCATTTATTCACCCCAAGCCAAGTTTGCAGATGGGATTCGGGCTGACGGTTAACTTCGTTAGCAAAGCCCAGTCTGAAAAGCAGAGTGAGATCTAAGTTATCCTAAGGAAAGCTTTAGGTTTTTGGGTTTTCTTTTCTTTTTAATGAGTACAGCCCACTACTACACAGTTCCAAGGCATTCTAGCTTCCACTGCCAACATAACTTTGAACATACACAGAACTAACAGTGTACACTGCGCAACGTGTAGACAGTTGCTTACTGTGCTTATGTATCTACTTATTTGCTTAAAAACCACAAAAGCATTCACTTTCTGAAGAAGCCGTAACACGACTAAGCAGTTCCTTCCTGACGTTTCCTCATCAGCTAGAGAGATTAAAACACATTACAACATCAGGCTTACATTTACATCTCTGTAGTTGAGGTTGATAACCAGTCCGAAAGGGCGACCGCCCATAGGCTCGGCAGGGATGAAAGAGTACTCAAACGTGGCTTGTCTCTGCGGCGGCACTACTGTGTTCAGAGGGAGAGCTGTGAAGTTCTGGATGTAAAACTGGTAGTCCTGAGGGTACCGGAAAGAAGCATCGAGAGACTCGACAATAAAATCTTCTGTACCCTTATTGGTGAAGCCCACTAGAAATTTTACGATGTTGTTCGCTGGAAAGTCTAAAACACAAGATATTCAACCATCAGACACTTCATACACCACACCTAGCCTGTTTCTAAACAGAGAGTGTCTAGAACAGGTTCTGGTTCTTTTAGAGCACCACTGGTTTATGCACACAGCGATACAGCCCAAGCAACAGTAAAGAAGATGGTAGATTAGCACAGGACTCTTACCTTCACCTTTCACAAATAAGATGGTTGTATCAGCACTGGGGGAGGCTTTAGGTTCTCCTGACAAGTCTTCTTCCTCTTTTTCTTCTGTCTAAGACAAGAGACTTTTTTTCAAAAACAATCCTATAGTGAACAGTGAAGCAAAGACCATACCTGCTTCACGAGAACCCCACGTATCAAAGCACGGAACAACGGCAAGCGTTCGCATCAATCGCTGCTGTCGCAGGGTTAGCATGTCATCTGTTCTCCCTCTAGATTTGGTTAGCATCAGTGTCGGCATCTCACCCTTCTACTTGCTGTATTTGACACAGCCACTAATCTGAACTGCATTTAGCTGTCTCGAAAGATTTGTGATCAGAAATCAACAGTCAGGACTTGGTTTGGAGGTGGAAGAATAGAAACAAAATGTTAAGTGTTCACATCTAAGCTATTCCTCTTTAGAAAACAAGCCTTTCCAAAAGTAGAAGCAACCATAAGGCAAATGAGAGTTACTTTCACTAGAGGGAGTGTTTATAGAAGCTTTCTATTCAGTTTTAATTAGTTAAGTGTTATGTATGCCTGGAAACCAGTGCATAACAAGTGTTATATATGTTGGAGCCCCCAGCATAAGAAGGGTATCAACTGGTTGGAGCAAGCCCAGAGGAGGCCATGCAGATGCTCCACGGGCTGGAGCACCTCTGCTATGGGGACAGGCTGAGAGAGTTGGGCTTCTTCAGCCTGGAGAAGAGAAGGCTCCGGGGAGACCTTATAGCACCTTCCAGTACCTGAAGGGGCTACAAGGAAGCGGGGGGGGACTTTTTACAAGGGCCTGTAGTGACAGGACTAGGGTAACAGGTTTAAATTGAAAGTGGGGAGGTTTAGATTAGATATCAGGAAAAAATTCTTCATGGAGAGGGTGGTGGGGCACTGGAACAGGTTGCCCAGAGAAGCTGTGGATGCCCCATCCCTGGAAGTGTTCAAGGCCAGGCTGGATGAGGCTCTGAGCAACCTGGTCTAGTGGAAAGTGTCCCTGCCCATGGCAGGGGGGTTGGAACTAGATGGTCTTTAAGGTCCCTTCCAACCCTAACCATTCCGTGATTCTATGGAACGGTTACGGAGCTAGGCAAGTTTGTGGGTTCACTCATTCAAACTCACTTCCATGATGATTCACTTTTTAATTTGGCAAATGCAAGCATTAGGGGCTCACTTTCCCCATGGGGATCATGGGATCACCACATCCCACAACAAATAAAACCACGTCTGGCCCTGTTTTGAGCTGTCCAAACTAACTGCTTGGGAGTTAGCCGGATCATCTGATTTCACTACTTAAAGCACCACTCAAAGAGGTGGATAGTCTACTGGATCAGACGTACACGTACGCAGTCTAGGGAGGCCACCAACCAGAGCTAAGCACCTACCAGCTTGATTTCAAAATGCCATGCAAAATTGCATCTTCCATTTCAGTGACAAAGAAAAAGCTATTTATTAGAAGTAAGTAACATTTTGGATGTTTTTTTAGTAACATTCTGTAAGTACTAAATACCTAGCACACCTTCCACCACTTAGCAAAGCTGGTCAGCCATAAGCTCACGCCTAAGTAGTGTACTGTTTTGTACCCGACTCACAGACTATTTATTAGAAGTAAGTAACATTTTGGATGTTTTTTTAGTAACATTCTGTAAGTACTAAATACCTAGCACACCTTCCACCACTTAGCAAAGCTGGTCAGCCATAAGCTCACCAACATCAGTAAAAAAACTAACAGAATCAAAAAATAGTTTACCAGGTCTCAATTTTTATTATGCACATCTTCTCCTCCTAATCACATCCCAAAGCTTTCTTATTTTACACCAGAAATTTGAGAAATTTTTGTAACAATTTACATACAGTGAGCTTCCATCAAGCCTAACACTCTACTGCCATAAGCAGGTCACGTAACTACATGAAGTATTTCACTCTGTCAAGCTGAAGCCAGTCACCCTGAACAGCAACACGCGTGTCAGCGACGAGAAACGTGTAGGAAATGAAAACAGGCTGCAAAACAAGGCTTTCAAAATTGATACTGAGCTTGACTCTCTTGCCCCTTGAAAATCAATACCAAGGAGGCCAGAATGAAGTAGCCCTATACCCCAGTGTCCTTCTCAAGTTACTGAGATGCAGCTTAAGCTGGAAAAGAACTACAAGGGGCTCCTATGAGGATCTGTTTTCTCAGTTGGCCTTTTTTTTTGTGAACTGCACTTTTGGGACTCAGACTGGTCTGTCCTCTTGTGGCTTTTCAACTCATAATTTAAGAATAGAGAAATCCTTCTGAAACTTCACCCTGAACAGAAGCTGAATTGGAGACTTGGAAAGAGCCATTTGGAAACAGCAATATTATTAAACTCATATTTAAACATGTCTAAACCATGTAGCATCAAGCCCTTTTGGTCTAATTCATACTTATGAAGTCACATTCATGTACAATTACCAAGTCTGTAGGCTCATCTTCTTCGACTTCAGCTTCATCATCTTCATCTTCAACAACAGTATCTTCCACAGCTTCCTCATCTTCTGTAGCATCTTGAGCTGCAACTAACAGACCTGAACCTACCAAACCAAAATGCAAACACAAAGAAGCTTTTTAGCGACTGGTTACCCAACAGAAAACTGGCATTGCAGTACAATCTGAAAACTACTGCTTGAAGAATTTCTTTAAAAAACTGTCAAATAGATTTTTGAAGCCTCATTTGCAAAAGCCTCAGATTGAAATGACTGTGTGTTGACCTTTCAGCCTTTTTGCTTCTCTAATAACTTTCTAACTACTCACCTCCAGCAAGTTCAAAACAAGTAAGTTTACTGCACGAAGTTCAGCATTCACCCAGCAGTGCTTAAGTTTGCAGAAGGGAAACGACTTGCCTTAACAGCTACGGTTTAATTTTTTAACATGTCAACACATGAAAATACCTTAACTTTGTCATTATAAACGTGAAAATAGTAAATAAATTCCCTGACAGCAGCAAAGCACTGTTTCTTCTAAGGCTAGTAAGTTTAAATCAAAGATTAGCACACCCTTTTCATCTGCTGGCATCAGAACACTAGACTTTCACACGTGGTTAAAAAGTTACATTTTTGCATTTATTTTCATTCAAGTTTTAAAACATAAAGAAGATTTTTTTTAATATGATCTCCATATCATACACTACTATATCCATATGTTTAACAGAGCCGGAACGCAAGTCAGAAAAGATGCCTCATCTAGAGCATGGCTCCAGAGCAAGGCTCCCAGGCAAGTCATAGAATCACAGAATGGTTTGGGTTGGAAGGGACCTTAAAAACCATCTAGTTCCAACCCCCCTGCCATGGGCAGGGACACCTTCCACTAGACCAGGTTGCTCAAAGCCTCATCCAGCCTGGCCTTGAACACTTCCAGGGATGGGGCATCCTCTGGGAAACCTGTTCCAGTGCCTCACCACCCTCTCTGGAAAAAACTTCTTCCCGCTATCTCATCTAAACCTCCCCACTTTCAATTTAAACCCATTACCCCTTGTCCTGTCACTACAGGCCCTTGTAAAAGTCCCCCCCAGCTTCCTTGTAGCCCCTTCAGGTACTGGAAGGTGCTATAAGGTCTCCCCAGACTCTTCTCCAGGCTGAAGAAGCCCAACTCTCTCAGCCCCATAGCAGAGGGGCTCCAGCTCTCTGAGCATCTTTATGACCTCCTCTGGACTCACTCCAACTGGTCTATATCCTTCCGATGCTGTGGGTTGCCTCTTTGCTTTCATGGAGCAGAGTCTCACACACTGAAACACTGGGCAGCTATGATAAACACACATATTGGCCACAGGACAAATCTGTGTCTGTCTGCAGTTTAGAGCACACGCAGTCTAGGCTGAGCACTTTTAAAACATATACACAAAAATGACAATTTTTTTTCTTTTCATAAACCTAACATTTGCCAAAAAATGAAGGAACAGAAACAAAGGGATGATTGGTTTACACAAGCCTGGAGAGGGAAAAAAAAAATCGAAATTGCTATGAATACACATTTAAAAACTTTCAAGGGGAAGAAGAAATCTTGAGCAAGACAAATTTATCCAAGGATTTCAGGATTGTAGAGCTAGAAAAAGGAAATTCAACCCTTCCTCTCAAGTGCCTTTAGAAGGTACGCTCAAAGGCTGCTGCTCCACCACGTGCATTACTCAACCTGAGACTTACTACACTGATTTTATTTGCTCAAATTTTAAACCTGCGAGTCTACAAAGAAAGACATTTTAAATTAAAACTTCTGCACCCGAACAGGGTACAGGTAAGTTACAGCCACTCCTCACAAGCAGCGCGCCAGCACGTTCTCCCAGACCGCTGATTTGCAGTCTTCCCAATGGATGTCAGGGGCTGATGATGTGGCAACAGCGGGAACGGAGAGCTGCCCGCTGCGGGGAGAAACTGACACGCAGCAGCCTGCGCCGCATCCCACTGGAAGAGCAGGGCCAGACGGCTGCTCCTCTGCCTTGCCAGGCTTGGGAGCGAGGAGGCAGTTTCCCGGCCGTGAATCAGACGGCGCGGTAGCGCAAACAGAGA
>NW_010229447.1:0-29381 GCF_000690775.1 Eurypyga helias
CGCGAAGCCACGCCCCTCCCCGGGGCGGCTTTCCCGCCCGTGCTGGCCCCTGCCGCGCGTGCGCTGTCTCATCCCTTCTTCCCGGCGCCAATGCCGCCCGGCCGCAGGCTCCTCCTCGGCCAGGTCCTCAGTTGCGAAAGGGTGGCTTCTGAGGGGTTGTGTTCTAACTAAAGCACAAATCACTGTATGAATGACAAAGCCTGCTCTGGTGGTAGTTGGTTTGGGTTTCTTTTGTCAGTGCTAGCTATCACGTGTTGGCGTGTCAGTGTAAAATGGTACATAAGTGGGTTTTTCTCTGGAATATTGTGTGTAGCAGTGGAAATGCATACTGTATGTGACTGTGGTAAGCTGAGTGCAGTGGGCCTGGCTTGCTGCCATTTTCTCAGAGGTGTTAAAATAAATCTTTTGTGAGGGTTTTAGGCCGTGTTGGTTGGAAATCTCGACAACCAGGTCTGCAATTTTGGGTTGAAAAATCAATAGGCCCTATCTGAGAAAGAACATAAGGAAGGGACAAAATAAGATGTGAAAAGCAGGAAGGGACAAAATAAGATGTGAAAAGCATTATTTCAGAATACTGTAACGTGTTTTCCAGTGTCCTTTACTGTTTGCTTCTTATTGTTTACATAACACCCATATAAACTCAACTGTAGGAATTCTGTTTTGGATTTTAGTGGCAGGTGTTTGGGCCATTATATTGAATAATGTTAAGCACCTTAAGTTTTGTAAGATTTTATTCTATATATTGTTGCTTCCCTTGTAGTTTATTATATCTGTCGTGAAGCCCAAGTTGGCCTTCTTGTAATTTAATTTCATATTGATCAGAAATAGTTTTGTAAATGTCTTTCCCGTAAAGGTTGACTACAGTATTTGTTTAAACTTGAGAAGTCTTGCACAACTTCAGTTTAACTTTACATAAACTTATTTGTTGAGGTCCTATGCTTAGATATCAGGCATGCAAAGGTTTTGTCACCGTGTTTTTTGGCAAATGCTGTTTGAAATAGTGCGTCTTGCTCTAATATTTTCATATTGCAGTTTTATTTTTAATGGAAGTACTTAGGAAGTTGGGATAATCAGGAATACAATTGACTGAAAGAAATTTGGAAGTGCAGAGTTATTTCAAAACAAAGAAATGGAAACTTCTGGTCTAAACGTATCAGTGCATTATGTTTGATATAACTCAAATGCTATTTTTTTTGTTCAGATGCAAATTTAAAATTACTTTGAAATAAAAATTATTTTCTGAAGGACAAACGATCTAATTTTTTGTTTGTTGGGTGGTTTTTTTCCTACCTCTGAAGATGGTTTTCCTATGTAGCTGTTAAACAGAAAGTTAGGACTGACATAGGATTGCTTTGGACATATGCAAAAATTGAAATCCTAAATGAAAAAATCCCTAAATTTAGCTCTTCGGACTTCCTTGGGAGGGGGCAAGAATGTTTTAGTAATACATGATTTGCAATTAATCATTAACTGTGAGTGGAATGCATGGGTGGTATTGCTGTTCCTCTACTGCAGAAGGCAAACGCAGTTTAATCCAGAACCGTTAGCGTCTATGGTTTCCTGTTTGTTGCCATAGACACTATGACTGTTGGAATATGTTTTTTAGTTTTTCTCTTTTCTGGAACAACTTTTGGCCAAGAGAAAACGTAAGTAGAGCAAACACAGGATTTATTGGAAATGTTACTTGATTGTTGTCCACTATTTTAGGTAAATAGATACAGAATTTAAGTAAGCCAACACAAAAGGCACTATCCAAATTGATGTTTTCACAAGTGAAATTCTCACTAGTGTACATGGGACTAATGCTAGAAAAAGGATGGCTGCTTCCGGAACGACTATATTTGCTGCCAGAAAAAGAGGTAGAGTTGTCTCCTTATGTGCCTCAAGATAAACATGCAAAAAAGTTAAGAAATGAATTTGGTGCTCATTAGCTTTTCTATAGTGCCTGAAGACATTGCTACAGGTCTGATGACACCTGTTACGTAAATGTGTGTTTTACAGTGGTACTCAGTGGTGCTTTTTGATTCTTTTATCTGTGAATGGTATACAGAAAGCAGCAACCTAAGTGCTTTCGGGGTTTTAGAAAAAGAAGATGCACCTATCAAATTTGTTGTTCAGTGGCGCTTCACGCGTATTTTAGATATATTATGGGCTCAGGTGCTAAAGCCTGGCTTGTGCTTTTGTGGAATGGTGCATACTTTAGTTTATAAAGCACTGAAGAAATTAGAGTAATCTTACAAAAGATTTTTCACATTTACCTTTACTGTAAGTTGCCCTTTTCATTTCAGTAGGAACTTTACTGGTAGGAAAACTACACAAATGTACTATTTGGAGGGTTACTAATAATTATTTCCATGTAAATATCCTGTTTCAGTAGACATGCTCTTGTGTGTCTGCAAAATCAAATCCACAAACATTACCTAAGCTGTTATCTGGTAATGTTACATTGCAGTTTTCACAAAAGCTGTTCTGACTGGGGCTCTACGGTTTTTAACTAATGTCTTAGAATAACTTAGCCTGATTATCTTGTTTGCTAAGGTGTATGTAAGTGAATTGCAAATTCAAGTAAAAAATGACACACATAGTTCCATTATCCTTTACTGTTTTATATTTCATAAACAGATACGTCCTTTCAGCACCAAAGATCTTCCGTGTTGGGGCAGCTGAGAAAGTTGTAGTTCAAGCTTTTGGTTATGAGAAGGAATTTCCAGTCAATATTGCCATAAGAAGCTTTCCAGATAAGCTTGCTCTTTATTCTTCTGGCCGTATTTCCTTAGCTCCAGCCAACAAATTCCAAGATGCTGTAACATTAACAGTAAGGAACTCAGACCTTTCTTGCAGTGTTCTTAGTGTCACATTTAGATATGTGTTAAAAAAAGATTATGGTAAGTTTTTAGTTGTTTAAATTGGGAAGGGAAGCCTGGCACCCTGATTTCTCCAGACCATTGTCTGTTACGTAAGCAAGAATAAACCCTTGTGGGTGTTGATGTTTTTATTTAATAATAATATACAACAGGATAGTGATTGCTATTCAGTTACTCTTCTCAACAAAAAATGCTCTAGGAAATAAATACTTGAAAAATGTTTTAATATTCTTTAAAAATCTTTATTTCATCTCCCCCAGCTTCAACCAACAGATTTACCAAGCCCCAAGAATTCAGTCGAGTATGTGTATTTGGAAGCTGTTTCTCCACATTTTACAAGGTTAAAAAAAGTTCCTGTTTCCTATGAGAATGGGTTTCTTTTCATTCATACAGACAAACCAATTTATACTCCTGATCAGTCAGGTAAATAATGTTTTTTTTGTCTTGGCTAAATTTAAAAGTTTAATTTTTGAAGTGTGTTGATTTTGCCAAGAAATTAGGCTCTAAGTTACAGTGTATTGCCACTGTCTGCTATTCAATTTTTAAATCAGCTTTTTAATTTACTTTTTTCCATTTAGTTTTAATCAGTTAATACTATGAACTCTTATACTGTATACTGTAGAAATCAATCACTTTTCCAAATGTCCTCTTATTCCCTGCCCTCTGCATCCTAAATGACTAATCTGTGGCACAAAAGTGACAGACCTTACTGGGAATATGTTAAAAATATTTTGAAGAAATGACTGGATCATTGATTTCATGTAGATTGAACTCTTTTCCCACAAAAGTGACATGGTAGGATTGCGATGATATTGCACTGTGCTGATTCACCGTGAGAGTTGTGGTGCGAGGGCTCTTGTTCTAGCATGAATCAATACTGTTTGTACACCATGCTGACAAAAGGTCAAGAGCATTCTATAAATACGAAAAACTTAAAAATTAATAGAGATAAAAAGTCGGTTTTCAGGGTTTCTTTTCTTTTTTTGTTTGCTTTTTAAATCTCTAAAATGGTATGACTTTGAGATTTATTATAATAATTCTTACAGTGAAAGTCAGGGTTTATTCTCTGAATGAAGAACTGCAGCCAGCTCGGCGAGAAACTGTCCTAACTTTTGTGGTAAGTTGTAAATGAATTTAGTATTAATAGTCTGTAAAGCAGAAAACCAATACATGTAGTCGGATGGTAAATCAGTACTGCAGTTAATATTTAATAAAGCTGTTAGATGTTTTTGCAGGTAGCCAAACATCCTTTAAAAGATCTATAAATTACTTTGCACAGCTGGATAGAGGTTTTCAAGTCCCAGATCTGAAGTTATTACAGAATGGAATAAAATAAAAAAATATGAATGATCTTTAATATCTGGGGAAAGGATTTTTGAGAGAATATTAATAATATTTGGGTTTTCATACTGTTGTTTCATTTAAGATATAAAAATAATCACTATCTACTCTACTGTACCTTTTAGCCTTTACCAATAGGCTTGTTATTGCAGTAACTTTTTATCAGTTTCAAGCATTGTGTAGTAACAGGTTTTAATTGTTGGAACCGTCATAAAATGTTTCATCAGAATTTCACACTGAATTGCTTCTAAAAATGTTTGTGATTTCATGCTGTGAAATGGGCAAAACTCTCAGAAAAATAGGTTATGGCCAAGTTCCCACTGAAACCCCAGAATGATGTCTGTTCTGATAGGAATGATCTGTAACTGCTGATTCTTTCCTGCTATAATTTACAGGATCCTGAAGGAGTAAAAGTGGATATTATAGAAGAAAAAGATTTTACTGGAATAGTTTCTTTTCCTGACTTCAAGATTCCTCCTAATCCTAAGTAGATTTATTTAATGCTTTTTGAGAATTAGTAACATAATACTGCCTTTTCTTAAAGACTGTCACTGTGTCTTTTGCTTGATACACAGAATGGGCATGACTTGAAACTTGGAGATTTCTAACATTTCACATAGTATGTAACAGCCGATAAATAAGGAACTTATGACCAAGTATTCTCCTTTACAGCTGACTTCCAAACTAACATTTGTCTCCTAAAGCCAAGTGGGAAGCTTACTCTCTGCGCTTTCAAATAGCTGGCATATGCTCACTGGGATGAGAGAATGAGGAGATGTAGTGAGTGAAAATACAGGTGATAAAACTGAAAGTGAAGAACAGTTAGTGGTAGGATTGTCATACTCAAGGGAAAAGGAGGATTAATGAAAACTCAAGCTTTCTACTGTAGAGATAGAAGCAGTGTCAAAGATGTGTTGATTTCAAGGGGGGAAAACATTCATATTTCATACACATTTATCAAAATCACAAGCATTTTTGCAGTAACAGCAGCATATAAAATAAATGTCACTACAATTCTCCTTTTAGTCTTCAGGGGGTGCTGAAGGTTCACCGAATTGGCAGAGAGATGCTAGCAGGCGCTTGAAAAAATTATTTTCTTGACTGATTTATTTTCATTAGTAAATTAACAGTAATTTCAGTCTGAGTAAAAATCAATTTTGTACCCTTGTAACTGAGTATCTGTTCACAGTAGGCTTGCATAATTTTTATCATGGTGCTATACAGCCAAAAGATTGTAGGAACTGATTTTCTATGAATCATTATGTAAATTGCAGTTGTGTCTCTAGTCAGAGAGAGGAGGAACCTAACCTAAGTCTGTGTGAGCCCTCTGGAGCATTTCCTTGGCTAATGTGTCTTACACATACATTTTTCAGTGTAGATGCATGTACCCATTCTCAGTCAGGGTCGGATTGCTTGTAGATCAACATGGTCTGCATGCAAGATGACCTTTCTGATAGATCAGGCACTGTGAACCACTCGTTTTGGGCCATAGTGCAAAGTTTTGTTAGTAGAGCATAGGTGGTTTGTTTTCCATCATTTAAGATGGGCATGCGCTGAAGGACTCCCTTTTGGGTTTTTTTAAGTACAAGATTCTGCGTGTCAGAACTACAACCTAGATTGTTTATGCAAGAAGTTAACGAACATGCTTAATCCTTTTTTCATAGCATGTATATGTCAAATTGTTATTCCTTCCTTCATCCAACTTGTACTTTTCCTTATAACAAACTTATATACCTTTTTTGTGGACTTTCTGAATACTTTATAAGGTTATAAAACACAATAATAAATGGGCTAAGTGTATGGTTTGCCTTTATTTAACCAAAGAATAGATAATTGGTTATACCCTCTGGCCATGTTTCTATTACTGGGGGAAAAGATTGCATTTTTCACTTACACTGAGCAAATTGAGCTGTGTTACAAAACTGGCAAAGACAAAATGGATGTAATAGGTAAATTAAAGCAAACTGGATCAAATTGGGTGGTAAGATAGGAAGATATGCTCTGCACACAGATGTTCTGTTGGCTAAAGTAATGCAATATGAAATGAAGCAAATGCTGTTTGAGTGCATCTAGTGGCAAACAGAAGTCATCCAAACAGTGGTAAATCGGGTAGGTGATACCGACTGATCCTGCTGACTGCACGGAAACAGACTTGTAGCGACAGGCATTTGTCTAACCTCAGGGGTGATAACTGGCAAGTGAAAGAAGGTAGCAAAGAACATCGTAATGACCCTGGTTCCATTAGCAGTCTTCAAAATGTGTTTCTGCTTGTAACTGTAAACCAAAAAAATTCTGATGATAGTCACAGTATAAAGAACTGCATAGTCTTTTCCAATTTATTTCAATACTTCAGGTTTCAAGTAATTATTAAAATATCAAAGCAGAATCTTCTCCAAGTAGGCACTGAACACGTGCAAAAACTTGGTGCTGAATTTTTCTCTCTAAATAATTATTAACATGAAATATTGTTAAGTAGTAATATTAATTTTTGTCTTCAGTGTTAGTTTTCATCTTTTAAAATGTTTGATTGTTGACATTCCTTAGGTATGGAATTTGGAAGGTTGAAGCCAAGTATAAGAAGAATTTCATAACCTCAGCTGTTGCAAAATTTGAAGTGAAGGAATATGGTAAGGTGTGCCCATACTCTGAACTTGTATTTTCATCTGTTTTTCAGTAAAATTTATAGAGGACAGCTATACGACCCAGAGGAAGGAAGTGCAGAAATGCCTGAGGTAATGTTGGCCTGTGTAGACGCAGCGATGGCACTCCGTGTAGTGCTCCAGTGGCAATGTCAGTTCAGGCTAATCAGGCGCATTGCTTTAAGTCTGTATTAATACCACTTGCCTCTAAATAGAGTTATTCCTTAGTGTGCTGGGTCATCTTCACATAGTGGCACTAATGCAAAAGGTGGAGCCAGGGCAACTGCAGATAACTTTGGGCTTTATAACTTCACTGTGGACAAGCTGACACATGTATTTTGGGGCTGTAATATTGTAATTCATATCACTTGAACCTGGCATGATTCTCTGATGGCTATACAGAGGTGTCTTTCTGAGTACCTGTGGCTTAATGCATAAGAATACATCTAAGTGGCCTTCTTTTCTACTCAATTTTCAGCAATGCCAAGCTTTTCCATCGTCATAGAGCCAGAAAGTAACTTTATTAGTTCTGATAAATTTGAAAACTTCAGGATTGTTGTGAAAGCTAGGTAAGGAAATTTGTCTTTGATTTCTAAATACATGTGTGTATATCTTCTTTTACCCAAAGAATGATTCACCTGTGTCCATACGTTTCCTCTCCTACTTCCTCAAGAAGCCCTGTCATCACAATCTTTTGTGCTCTGCAAGACAACTATGTGAGCCTTTTAAAAATTCTTATAAAGTGATTATTTTTCAACAGAGGTGTTCAAAGCTACACAGCCTTTTTTTTTTTTTTTTTCTATCTCTTGCCTAGGAAATCACTCTTCAAAAATGAATGCTTTGTTGCAGCCAATAAAGTAATCTGAAAAGCATTTCTATTGTTGTTTTGTTCTCAGCTATTTTTATAACAAAAGGCTTGCAAGTGCTGACGTTTTTCTTCGTTTTGGAATAATCGAAGAAACAGGAAAAAGAATGATGCCTCGTGCACTGCATGTAACTAGGGTAAGAGGAAGCAAGCCTAGTTGGTGTAGATTTCTCACGCTTGGTGCAGTGGTTCAATTCTGCTGAGGTTTTCCCATTAAATATGATGATAATGGGTTCCAACTCTTAGTTTGCATCAACAGCTATTCAGTGCCAACTTTTCCTGTGTAATCCTACCATCAGGGTCATAGAAATGCACTCTGAAATGAAACCCAGAGGCAGCATCTGAGACAGAGTGTAATTTCCATCTGGTTCAATTAGTCACTTGGGCAAACACTGTGGTTGAAATTTCTATGAAATAACTTTTATGCTATCTGTTGCAGAATAAATGAAAGAAATAAAATACAGAACCAATCTAACAATACCAAATCATGATGGGAAACAAACGCACCAAAATCATATTGATGTCTAATGGAGAGACTGTTCTCCACCAATTATCCCTCCCTCATTTAGTCTGGTCTTTTAGATTTAGTCACTGAGAAATGATGAGGCATGATCCTTCCTCATTTAGGGAAGATATCTCTGCATTACTGCTACCTCTTGTTGGGCCTGCATGCAGGCTGTGCAGTATATGCCATCGGTTGACTAATTATCAGTAATTCTAGGGAATAAATAATTCTTCATGCAAACTTCTCCGCTTTGATTTCCTCTGAAAATAGGCAATGAAAGAAGACTGTTGAAGTTGGAATTTGCATATAGCGTATCTATATATTATTTCTAAATGCATGACTATTAAGTAATGATTTGCATTTCATTCCAGATTGAAAATGGAGTTGCTGAGGTCAATTTTAACAGTAAGAAAGCAGTGAGTTTTATAGGGTTTCAAAGTCTGGAAGAATTGGATGGGTCATATTTGTACATTGTGGCATCAGTGTTGGAGTCTTCGGGTAAGTTGATTTTTAATTTTTTTTTTTTTTTAAACATATCTGCAACAGAACTGGAAAATAAAATTTTGTGGATAACTTCTCTAATATCTGACTTTCTTTAGTGTTCAGAAACCCTGCTTCCAAAAACTTGAAGAACAGCCCATCTGTCACTGTAGAAATGTTTAGGGCTTAAACTTTTTTTTTGGGAGGGGTGGGGAGGGGCAGCTATTTGTTTTCACAACAGTGCTAGGAGTTGACTCTACATGCAAGGACTTCACTGTAACAGACAAATGGTGCTGCCCTTTGAAGGCAGGTGGATATAACACAGGCTCTAGGACGTGATTATCAAAAGGGGTGTAATATTTTGTTAGGTGGCCTCAGTGGTGAAGCAGAATTTACTGGAGTCAGATTTGCTGTATCTCCTTACAAATTGAGTTTGATTGCTACTCCTCTCTTTGTGAAGCCAGGACTTCCGTTCTTCATTAAGGTTAGTTAACATAAGCAGCGTTGTTGCACGTTACAGCATAAAACCCATAATGCAGAAGCCTTACTCTTTTTTTTATGTGTTACTGTAGGTCTTGATATGCTTTTAATTTCTGGTGTCTATTTACATTTTTTTCTCTCGCTATTGGGGAAGAAGCTTAGCAGCTTGAAAGTTTTCTTCTTGAGAAATGTCACCTTTCATACGAGCAATGTTCTCTGTTCTGATGAGCAGGTGCAGGTGAAAGACACAGTGGATCACTTTGTTGGAAAAGTCCCTGTAACCATCACTGCAAAATCTGTTAATGAGCAAATGGGTGAGACTGAGTTGATACCAGAGGGTTCAGCATCTGGGAGAAGAAAAACAAGCATTAATGATGGAACTGCTTTGTTTGTTGTTAATATCCCATCTGATAGCAAAATATTGGAGTTTCAAGTGAGTTAAATCGTTCCATTAGTTTATTTCTTCGAGGGTTTTGTGAATGTACAACACTGGTAGGAAGATTTTACACTCAAGAGTTACTTTATAAACTTAGAGACTGTTAGGAATAATCAGTTATAAAATCTATGTGCTGTAATGAAACATTAATTCTCTATTAAATGCTCTGTTTAGTATGTAGGAAGGCATATCATTAACCTTTGCTGCTCTGTTTATGTACATGCTTCTACACTACCATTTTATATTTGACTTGATATTTAGAGATCTTTTTATTGAAGAAAGCATGAAAGTCTTGAGCTGCCTTTATTTTATTACTCCTTCTGAATAATATGTTACAGAATGCAATTATTATTGTAACTATTTATTTTCTTAAGTATAAAGTCAGGACACAGTTCTTTTTCTGGCTTTGCTAAAAAATTTTTTTGCACATTTTATTATATTTTCAGGTAAAAACTGCAGATCCACATCTTTCAGATGAAAACCAAGCAAGTAAAACGTATGAAGCAAGAGCTTATTCATCATTAAGTCAGAGTTATCTATATATTGACTGGGCTTCAAACCACAAAATACTGGGAGTAGGGGATTTAATAAATATTAAGGTATATCCACATAGTCGGTATATTCATAAAATACATCACTACAGCTATTTGGTAAGTAACAGATATTTCCACATAAAATACTGAATTATGATTTCATATATGGTCCTAGATGAAAAACCTCAACAGTCAAGAACTATCCTCAGCATAGAATATACGCAGCTCAGACATCTGCTCCTTCCATATACAATCTGACAGTCTTATAGTAAAAAACTGTTAATATGTAACTTAAACGTGAGACTCTTAAGAGTCCATTGTTTTGAATTCCCATCTGACATAGACTGGTATTAAGAACAAGTAGTGATAGTCTCAAGAGCTATTTCAGGACTTGGGAGGAAGAGAAAGATGTGCAGAGACAGCACTTCTTTAGGGGATGAGGGCAAGACCTAACTTCCCATGAACTAGACCCACTGGTCCCAAATGCATTTTTGCGTGTGTTGGATTGTATCTAAATGAAAGTAATTATTAGATGTAAGAAACTGATTACATATAAAATTTGACTTTTTTATTCTCTACCATTTTTCTATTGTAGATCACATCAAAAGGGAAGATAGTAAGCTTTGGAACTCAGAAGAGAATGGAGGATTTGGAATATGAACATCTAACTTTTCAGATAACCCAAGAAATGGTTCCTTCAGCACGCCTTATTGTTTACTACATAGTAATGGGAGAGGAAACTGCTGAGTTAGTAGCTGATTCAGTTTGGCTGAATGTGGAACAGAAGTGTGGGAATAGTCTTGCTGTGAGTAGCAAAATGAACACTAAAATTTGTGGGTGTGCATTGATTTTCTGGTCAGATTTTAACTGGGGATTACACAAGTTCTTTTAACACTTCCTCGACTTATTAAAGTGTCTGCCTTCAGGTGCACTTATTTTGAAACAATGTGCTTTTTGAAATTACCAATACTTGTTTTCTCTTTATAGATTAAGCTGCAATCAAGCAAAACGATAATGAATCCAGCAGAAGTTGTATCGCTGAACATGAAAACACCGTTCAATTCCTTTGTTGCTTTGTCAGCTATTGACAAGGCAGTCTATGGAGTCACAGGAAGCAGAAAGAGAGCAATGGAAAAAGTTAAGTAGTAGCCACAAAAGGAAAGCAAGCTGCTATTTGTTTCATTTTCAGAGAGCTGTTGTGTGTCATGCATTCAGTAAGCCTGAAAATAGACAGAAGAGCAATTCAATCCAGAATAAGAGCAGCTGCCTTAAATCTGGCAGTTCATAATTATACAAGTAGTTTGTTCACAATGTTTTGATTTCTAGTAAAGGTAAATTGTGGTTTTAAAGGCAGATCTGAACTGTCTCATCAGAACCCTTCAGACTTGGCCAAAACCAGGTTGCAGTTTTAGAGAGCTCCTTGATCAGTGGCGTGGAGACAACATTCTGCTTCTCAGTTCTTCCTATAATCTTCTTAGGTTACATTTTTAAGGCATACTGGTAGAATGGTATGGCAGATGCTGTTATGTTCAGTGGGTTAGAGAGGTTTTCAGTACTTGCAGAATTTTAGATACGTGTGTATGTAAGTCCAACCTACATATCATCTGTCACTGAAAGAATTCCATTCCTCTGTAAGACATGGTGTTTTTTTAATACTTCAGAATGGTCAGATACAAAATACATAGGGGAAGAACAGGAGAATACTTTTGCACCAATCTTGAATCATTTTCATTTGTTTTATAGCATTATTGAATTGGTTTTAAACAAGCTAGTTTGGATATCAGAACTATACTCCACATTTTTGTTAGCTGTTCATGTGTTTTTTCCTCAGATAATGCTACATTTGGAAAAGAGTGACCTTGGGTGTGGTGCTGGAGGAGGACAGAACAACATTGATGTGTTCCGCATGGCTGGGCTTACATTTTTAACTAATGCAAATGCTGATGATTCAAATGAAGCAGGTATATTCCTTTGTTCCATGAAATGATGGATTTTCTTTTCTGAAGTATTTTGTTGTGACTTTCAGTTATTATGTTGCAACTTGATTAAACTAAATAAATTATTTTTGAGGGAAGAAAACATTATGACTTGTGGATCAGTTACTGTAATTGAAATGGAAATACTTTTATGTAATTAAAATAGTAATGAGCAAAAGTCTCCCAAATTTGGAATGTGATTTTATGGATCCATTTTTAAGTGGTCTGTTCTACTACAAAATGATCACGTCTTTTGTACTTTTATTTTTTTGAACAGGTGAAACTTGTACTGAAGTTTTAAGAACCAAACGGTCTGACTTCAAGGAGCAGATACTCCAAGAAGGTGATAAAAAAATCTTCTAAAGTATATAATCATGAAAAACCCCAATATCCATTAGAAATTGAGAATCTGAGTGTTAGCTTACTGCTTTTAATTATTGTTAACGTAGTAGAGAGAGAGGCTGACAATTATGGAAGATGATTTCAGAGAGGACCCCATTTATGAAGCATCCTAGCTGTATGCTGAATTTGAAGTCAGCAAGATTTAAGTAGGATGAAAATACAGCCTATGTTGAAGATGTTCTTTTGAGGAAACATAGCCTGAAACCTCACAGTACTGCCATATGGCAGTCTTTCCCAGAGACCACCTGCCAGGGACCAAGCCTGTCAGAAGAACCTCTGACTGTTCAATTCGTAAAATGGAATAGGACCTCCCTGATCTGACTGACATTTTTAATTCAGAATAGTAGTGAATAAGTGTGTGTCACTAGCTTTTGAAAAATGATAAGTTTATGTTCATCCACAAATCTGTACCTTTCACTGAATTTCTGCAAATTTTAAAAATACATTCAGTGTAACGAGTTAAGATGCATTTGGAAATAAAAACCTTCATCTCAAGGAAGGGAATTATTTTATTATTTCAGCATCCAAATATGTACATCCAGAAATTCGAAAATGCTGCATGGCTGGAGTAAAGGCGTATCCAGTCACTGAGACTTGCAGTGACAGAGCTCAGCGAATTCGCAGTAATGAAAGGTGCATTTCTGCATTCAGAGACTGCTGTGAATTTGCAAACAGACTGCGGGAGAAAGAGCCAAATAAGCTTCTAATACTGGCAAGAATGCGTAAGTATGAGAGCTTTAATTCTCCTGAGGATATGTGGTGAAACACTTCCAGCAAAATATGGATAAATACAGAGGTGATAGCTTTGTTAATCTATTAACCACTCCCCATTACCTGTCAGGGTTATTCCAGAAAGAATTTTACCACCCTCCAAAGACCTTGGTTGTGTACCCCTAAAGAGGGGGGGAGAGCAGTTGGTTATTCTGTCAAGAGCTGTTTTCTATTCACCCATACTTAGGACAAGCAGAACTGCACTAAGAGAGTATCACTGTCTGCGAAGGCAACGCTAAACTCACATGCTAAATTTGAATCCTTCGGCCAGGCCCAGAATAGCCAATGGGTAACATCTCGGGGAAGATCAATGTGAAATTTCTAGTCTTCCTTTCTCCCTATAATTACTTGCTAACACATTAATCTGTCTGGATATTGGACAGGTACTCACACGTGTAAATAAATGCAGTGGCATTAACACAGATGTTTGATTGAGGGTACTGAGATACCTTTTTCTTTGTGTCAGAACTAACCTGAGGCAAGTTGACAGAATACAGTATCACAAAAGAAAAAGCAGTGATTTTGAAGCCTTCGGTGGAAGGCCATTGACAGGTGGTTTTGTTGGGGTTTTTTTACTCAATTTCTTTATGTTCTTCAGATTTTGAGGCTGTCTTGGAACTGGATGAGGCAGAAGTTCGTAGCTACTTCCCTGAAAGCTGGTTATGGGAAGTTCACCAAGTTTCTCCAAGGTACTGCTTTTCTCAAATCAGTTACCAAATTTGACTTAGTCATCAGGTTTATAGAAAGTAAATGCTAAAATTGAGGTAAGCTGGGTAGCCTTGGTTGTACCCGAGATGTGCATGAACATGCAGTCCTATGCAAACAAATGACTCCTGCCAGGTTTTCTTCCATGCAGGATGTGCTGTTTGGTGCCCAGCTTGTTGAGTCACTTTTCTTTCACTTTCAACCTTGCTAAACACCAGCTTCTGTAAAGCCTGCTAAAACCAAGTTTATTCAAACACCCAAAAGTCCTCTTCACTAACTCTACTCTCATGTCTTGTTTTGCTCTCTAAGTCGCAATTAGGAGTTGCTCTGGGCGTGTACTGTCCCTGCATTGATTAATGTTGGTGTTAGCTGTTGATAATGTATAAATGTACTGACACTTTTAAACACAGGTCAAAGACCCTGTCTATCACCTTGCCTGATTCTCTGACCACCTGGGAAGTACAAGGTGTTGGCATTTCTGATAAAGGTAGGTACTGCAACCTACTTAGATTGTCACTAGGGAGCTTTTCCAGTTGGATTTTGCAGAACCTCTCATTGCAATTGCCACGTATGTTCTAAAATGTTCATTTTCTGATAAGCAGGGAAACATTACATATTTTAGGGAAAGGAAATAACTTCATTTCTTTTTATGAATGTAAGTGGCTGGGAACACCTGTCTGTCCAGCCTGTCTCGTGTTTGACAGTGGCACATGGTAAATAAGTATGAAGAACATAAGGACAAATAGTCACTCTTCCCTGGCACAACAGTACAGTGTCCTGCTATCAACAGCTCAGGGACTGTGTGCACGAGGAGAGGAAGGAACAAATTTTCCAATAGGTACGGTGATCCAAAGAGAAAGTTTGTTTCTCACTATGGGCAGAAGGAGCAGAAGCCCAAAGGACTGACATGTCAGCAAGGAAATGTGAAGTGTGGGAGACAGCGACTTGGATCACAGCAGGAGCCCAGTCACTTGTAAAAAAGCTTGGACAATTTTAAAGTACATGTTGAAAAATGATAATTCAGCAGTAAAGTTGGCAAGTGTGTGAAGACTTTCTCAGACTTGTTTATGAGAAGGGTGGAAAGATAACCTGCTTTTATGGTTTTAATTTTCTTAGGTATATGTGTTGCTGCACCGTTGGAAGTGCAAGTTGTAAAAGATATCTTCCTGAGCGTTTATGTTCCTTATTCTGTGGTGCGAGGAGAACAAATTGAGTTAAAAGGATCAGTGTATAACCATAAAGCTTCTGCAATTAAGGTAATTTGTGGTCTTAATGAGTTCTACGGAAAGATTGACATAATAAACTTAAAAAGCATTTCCCCTGTGAGTATCCAGTATAAACAGATCCTTGGATCCGATTTCTCCAGTCCTTCAGCTAGTGTAATGTATGCTCTACATAACCACGTAACAAGGAAATCCAATCATTAATTGTTTCATTTCCAGCCATTCCACTGATTACAAATGTTATCATGCTCTTGCCTCATGAAAGTTAGAAGACACATTTTCCATTCCAATTGTTTAGACACAATGTCAAAAAGTGATGGGATTTTTGGAATGACCTGCTCTAGAGCTTACCCATTACGTTGTCTAGGGATAGTATAGATGGACTGTTTTTAAGGAAATACATGAAACACAAGTGCAAAATTATTGAAAAAAATCCAGTAAAGCATGCATGTGTATGAGGCAGATAGGTGTATGAAGCCCAGTATAGTGCTCCCCTGGTGTTGCTAATCAGCATGCGTTAGTGTGTCTCTAGAGCAAGTAATAGTAATTCCAAAGGTACTAATAGTAATTCCACTTGCTTGTTGTCAACAAAAATGTAGTATTACAGTAAACACTTGTTGTAGTATTTCAGTAGCTTTAAGATTTCTCTGGCATTGTATCCATCATGGAGGTGAAACATTTAAAATCTTTCAACATTTCAGTTCTGTGTTAAAATAGCAGCTGGAAATGGAATCTGTACTTTTGGAGGTTCAGCAACTCCTGGATCAAGGATACACAATTGTAATTTCAAGAATCTAGATGGCGGTTCTTCATCACCAGTTACATTCAGAATACTTCCTTTGGAATTAGGTCTTCACACTATCAACTTTACGTTGCTGACAGCCAGGAACAGTGAAACTGTAGTTAAAACTTTACGTGTAATGGTAAGAAAAAAGATTTAATGTTTGTGGTGGTTTTGAATTTCTTATTGATTCAGTCAGAAATAAAAATACACCAATATATAAATGTTGGTTTATTGTAATATTGTCAGAATCCAACATATCACATGGTGCCGTTGAATTCACTGAGGTGTATGCAGTGGAAAAATGCATGACGGAGTATTTAAGTGAACACATTTTTGAGCCATACACATAAAAATTGTCAGAAAGATTCTACAGATAATAGATTATAACTTAGTAGGCAATTTTTTGTGTTTTTCTGTAATTTTATACTTTCCAAAGCCCTTATTTAAGTATTTTGTTAAATTTTCTCAAGAATTTTGGGAGATAGAACACTGGCTTAAATGTATGTAGAATAAATGTAGAACAGTTAAGTAAAATTCAGCTGCAGAGAAGGACGTAGAAGGCAAAAATACTACAGTTTTAAACTGTTGTTTCAGCTAATATATTTGAGTAAGGAAAAGTGCTTTCATTTTCTACTTCTTTCCTCGTAATGATTTCAGCCAGAAGGCGTTAAGAAAGAACTTCATACGGGTTTCACTTTGGATCCGCAGGGTGTTTATGGTAAGAGAATTGACCATATATGTCTTTGTTTATTTTTTCATTTTGTTAATTCAAGATGATCGAGTTTTCTGTAATGTGAAAAAATGCCATTTCTTCTTCCTGAAATATTCTTCATATGTGTCTTCCCAGGATTTCCTCTTCTTTCATTGGCTACCCATCTTAAAATAGTTACTCTTTCAGAAAAATACTTGGACTCGTTTCTTAAAGGAACATTTTTATGTATCTTTTGCTGTGATATAATACTGAACTCTTCTCAGTGTGCTTGAAACCGGTTAGCAGGTGCTTCCTTAATGAAAATAGAGTATGTCCTCATTTAATCAGAGATGAATCTCAAACCACAAACTTCAGGTCCAGGTCAGACTTTTTTCCTTACAAAAAAGGCAAAAGAAAGGTTGAAGTTTCTGTATCAGTTCTTTTTCAAAGGTTGGTATTTTTTGCATGTGCATTTGGGCATATTTCTAGTTTTCATGATATCGTAGGTATTTTTGTTGCTGACTTCTCAGATAGTTGTGATTTTAAACCTGGTTATTACATCTGAATCATCTATTGATTTAGATTATGCAGTCTGATATATATATATATTCACATTTTCCATTATAGGTTCAATCAAGAGACGACAAGAATTTCGATATAAGATTCCACTGAATCTGGTCCCTAAAACAACAATTGATAGACATGTCAGTATAAAAGGTAAATTGAACTGAAACTTTTAATCTATTGCATATGTATTTTCTGTATATACATTCTTTTAATCTTACTTTTTATTCCTTTGTTTAAATCTGTCTGAATTTATTCCTAGGTTCTCCTGCTTTTTAGAAAAGGCTTTGCTTTACCACCTTTTATGTAGAATTTTAAATACTTCATATAGAATGAATGCTTAGAAGCAATTTTGGTTTTCTCTTTCCCCAGGACATCTTATGGGTGAAACGATTGCCACAATCCTCAGTCCTAGTGGCCTCAGTATTCTTACTAATCTGCCAAAGGGCAGCGCAGAGGCAGAGTTTATGAGTATTGCCCCAGTATTTTATGTATTTCACTACTTGGAAGAATCAAATAACTGGCATTTACTGGGTCCGGAAACCTTAACTTCAAGAACTCAAATGAGGAGGAAGATGAAAGAAGGTAGAGAAATATAGCTTCTTCTCTTGCTTCAGAGTTGTAGAGGTGCATAAACTGTGCTGAATGAGAAAGATAATACATCTGAGTGAGCAAATGCAATTTTAATATAAATCTCTTTTCATAACATTTTCTGCCTAATATATTCCTTAGGAATTGTAAGCATCTTGTCATTCAGAAATTCTGACTTCTCATATAGCATGTGGAAGAATGGGCAAGCTAGCACATGGTGAGTTAAAATGGTCTTTGGGTCAGAATGGGTGGAAAAGGCTTGTTTCACTCCCTGGCTTTCATTTTATAACTGATTTTTATCATCCTGAAACATGGAATTGGATCCTAGTTTAAAATAATCATTGCCCATTTGTTAAGGTAAATTCAAAATTCGTCTGTGCTATTTCTTTGAACTGTGAGAGTGTGTAGCATGCCTAAATCATAAATAGTGCAAATTTGTGTCTAGCCTCTCGCAAGGTGGTAGGACCTGCTAATCAACACAAATGCAATCTGTTGGATTTCCTTGGCAGGTTGACAGCTTTTGCTTTAAGGATTCTCGGACAAGTTAGCCGATACATAGATCTTGATCAAATTTCTGTTTGTAATTCACTTCTGTGGTTGATTGAAAACTGTCAAATGCCAGACGGGTCATTTGGTGAATTTTCAAGTTACCAACCAGTGAAACTACAGGTATGAAAACCAAACGTTTTCTGTGCATATACAGCAAAAGCTGAAGTCACCAGGAGCTAATGTATTTTAGGAATGCAAGATGTTTAGGCTGTATTTCAGCACAACAGCTAGTCAAGACAATTTTGCCAAATTTGCGTTTGTCTAAGTTCATTTAAAGAACAGCACAATCTTGCAAACCTTTCTGTTTTCCCACTAAAAGTAGCTGCTTGCTACTTGTAATATTTAGGAAAAAAAATTACAGTATAATAATCCTGTCTTGCCAATAACTTTATATAATTTTGTGTCTTTTTTACAAATTAGCTATTAGCTTCCAAAGAGTCAATATATTTTCAGGTTAAACCAAACTGGTATTTCTTACAGGAATTTCTATTTTTCTTCACATAAACTGTAAAAGTTTTGTTTGTTTGAATGAGCTGTTGTTTCTGTTTCTTTATATCTACATGTTTTCTTCTGTAGGGTACATTACCTAAAGAAGCTAAAGAAAAATCTTTGTATCTGACAGCATTTTCTGTTATTGGAATTGAGAAGTCAATTACAATATGTCCTACTCAGGTAAATAATATTTTTATTTCTGCTGGCAGTCATGTTCTGGGATTTTAATTTCTTCCATTATCTTTAACAGCTGCTCAAAGAATTCAAGAGGCTTTTCAGTTTCAAAGACAAATATTTATGTGCTGTGTTAGTCTTAGTCTTTCAAAATCAGTAAAAGAACGATAATGAAATTCTGAATCACATTATTGTAAGATATATTGTAGGAGATATTATGGATACACTACATTGTCTTGATCGATGTGTTTCTCTAAAAAGAAGTCCAACAGGTGTAAGCTGTAGCCTGTTCATCCTTTCAGAAAATCCATGATGCTAAAAATAAAGCAGGAGATTATTTGATGAAGAATGTGCAGTCTGCTCAAAGCCCCTTTACAATGGCAATAACTTCATATGCTTTAGCTCTTGTGGACATGAACCATCACTCTGCACGATCGGCGTTCTCCGCACTGAAGAAGGAAGCATCTGTCATAGGTATTACTAAATTCTCCCAGTCTGTACTGTAGTTGGCTCTCGGGTGGGCGGTTCCTTTAGTATTTCTAAATTCTCTAATGCAATGTCACTACTTGGAGGGTGAATTTCAGTGAATTTCACTTTGGCAAAAGTGTATTTTTAGTCTTTTTTAGCCTTGTATTTTTGCTAGGTTGAATCCTGCTTTCAGCTTTTCAAGGGAGCAGTTTCATTAACAGTACGCAAGTCAGCCAGGCATCTGTCATTCCCTGTTGTGTCACATTTGTTCTATCTGTAGGCATTCCTTTTATGTAGGTGTCTGCCTCCACATCCTTATAATGTGTCCACTCTCTTCCTTGAGTCAGAGTGGAGTTTCTCACAAAATCTGCCACTGGCCTCACTCGTGTCAGGTTTTCTTCTTAACTTCTCACTGGTTGATGAAGGACATGGTAGTTTCTTGTGAAAGCTGTTCCTTTTTAATGATTTTAATGAGGCAAGGGACTCGACTGTTCTCTGCCAAGTAACTGTTTCTAATGGAATAGAAAAGCTTTTTCCTGTCTGTAGAGAATGACTTTAAAAAAAAATAAATTTAAAATCTGTATTCTGTTTGTTTGGCCACTCTGTCTCTGCTCAGGACGAGCAATATTCGGATGAGCATCAGATGCTTTGCAGCGGGTCTGTTTATCATCGGTTTCTAGTATAAGGTTTATTAATGTACAAGAAATATATCTTCTTCCTCTAATAAGTGCATAATGAGTTCCTCCCTCTCTCCTTGACCTGAGCAGGCAATAATTCACCTGGTGTAGTCTGGACAGAGCTGCTGCTATGTGTCAGTCTCAAACCTTCCTTTTACACTCCTGTAGGTGACCCTCCTATTTATCGGTTTTGGAAAGACAGTGCACAAGACCAACACACTCCCACCTCTGTTACTGCACAAATGGTTGAAACGACAGCGTATGCCTTGCTTACCACTTTGCTAAGAGGGGATCAAAACTATGCTAATCCAATCATCAAATGGTTGTCTGAAGAACAAAGATATGGTGGAGGTTTTTATTCAACTCAGGTGACTTTTAAATATTTTGTTGTCATTCTGCAAGTACCAAAATCTGAGATGTCTTAAGAGGGTTATATCGTTAGGAGACCACACTGACAACTTCAATGGCCTGTGTATGGGATTAGTGTGAAATGACGGTTGCCATGATGCTCTGTCTCTGGGGAAAACAGCTTCATGAAGTCTGTTACAAAGAGCAGTTTGCAAGCTCATTCCACAGACCAGATCTGCTGAAGGAAAAGAATCATGGGAGGAAATCTGTTTTCCCAAGTTTTTTATAAAACAAAATATTTCATTTCATGACATGATGTTTGTTCATGTTTTCCACAAAAATGGAACACAGTGTAATTTCTGGAATTAATTCTTTATAATCGATTTCTGGCAGGACACAATTAATGCCCTTGAGGCTTTGACTGAATATTCCCTTCTTGTCAAGCGGCTTAATTTGGACATGAATGTTAAGGTGGCATACAAAAACCATGGAGACCTTCATCTGTTTAAACTGACAGAAGATAATTTCGTGGGAAGAACTATGACAGTGAGTGAGCAGTACTGCTTTGGAAAAGCGAAAGCGGGATTCTTAGCAACTTGTTAAATAATTATTTGAACTTTGAAATTGCTACTAAAGCAGCCTTTTCTTTTAATAAAATTGTATCAATTTGGTACAGAAAATGTTTAAGGACTTTGCTTATCTGTGAGATTTAATGCATTTGAATATTTAAGTTTAGTATCTCTGCTTGTTCCTCTGAAGTTTGTTTTTGTAGGATCTGTTTGTAGCATCAGGCCTTAGTATGTGTTTGGAACGTAGAAGAGAGAGGCATATCGTCTGACCTGCATTGTTGCTAATGGTGCTGTCTTTGTTACTGACCGACAGCTTCTTGTTTAACATCAATCCCTTAGGTGCCTTTGAGTGATGACATCTATGTAAGCACTGGAAGCAGCACTGGCATTGCTACAGTAAACGTAAGCACGCAACCATTTTTTTTTAATTGGAATCTCTGGTTTGTTAGTATCAACATCGAAAAAGAAACTGAGATTTCTCATAAACTGTTCCATTCGTTGCCCTTGCCTTTAGACTGAAGTGATGATGTCATTCTGGCTGTATTTTACATTAAGTACGAGCCATTGTATGATTGACAGCTAATGAGGGAGAAGTTGTGAAGTTTCTTCCTTTTCACCAGACCTTTTCTGTTCCATAAATCCAAACAGATTATCAACTTGGTTTCAATGCTCATCATTTGTTACTGTCTCTGCTTAGACAGCCAAATAGGAAGACACAACTTAGTGATCAATTTTAAGAAATGTCTCAATTCCCTGTTATTCTGGTGTTTACTCTGTTTATTAAGCAGTATCACTGAGAAACTCTTTTCTTGTAATATTAAGCTGTTGCCATGATGTATTTTCTTCTAATCTTTCACGGCCTCTTCTAGCATCAAACTTAATAACATCTGAAATGTACATATTCTTGTGTCCTGGTATTTATATTCACAAAAGGTCAGGATAATATTCACAAAATATCAAGATAATAAAAATTATTGGTGGGATAATATTTTTAGTCTTGTAAATACCACCAGCAAGAATGGTGTGGTCTTGCTGAAGAATGCCCATTTCTTTCTGTGCTGATCAATTATTTACTCTGCTTTGCATCCATCAAAACCAGTTATGCCGTACAGACTTGTTTTGATTCGTGTTATATTCTCCATACTACCGGTTTTCACAGTTTTATGCCAGTTTTGAGGGCCGTTTACTGCTTCTGTTTTGTCTAATTGATTTGTACACGTGTAGGTGAGGACAGTATATAATACAATCGGTACCTCTGAAGAGTCATGTGACTTTGAATTGAAGATTGTTCCAAAGAGAGATGATGGTAAAGGGTTAATATGGATTTAAATGTTACTACTCAGGTCGGTGCACGGAAGGGGGGGGAAAACCTTACTTTGTTTAACAGTGTTTCTTAATAAGAATGAAACTAATAAAGGAATTGCTGGGAGCCTTTTTAGCCCTCCTGGAAACTATTGGCTTTGTGTAAATAGAATTATTTTTAATGTATTTCTGTTAGGTGTATTTTTACTCCTTTATGGAAGAGTGTTTGAGTTGAGGGAGTGAGGAATACAGACTTCCAGCAGAAGAAAGAAATATGATGGGGGGTGGGGGCGTTACAGAGTTCTGCAATGTACTGAGACTTCTCGTCCAGTTCCATCAGGGTGTATAACCACATTCTAAGCTATTGCCATGAAGCAGTTTTAGTAACATAAGCACGCAGTAAAGTACATTGGGCATTAGAGCTGTCATTTCACCTGTATTGTAAAAGAAATAGGTGTTTGTGGCTAGAGAGTGAGTTCCTATAAAAATAGCCACCAAAGCAGTTTAAGGAATCGTCTTTCAATTATGAAAAACGTTGCATTGCTGCTCCTGAAGACCTACAGAATTACTTATTTGACTCCACTTGATCTGAACAGGTTACAGAAGAGAAGATGGTGAGCCGCTTGGGCGCTTAGAGGCTTGTGCTAAGTAAGTACAGCTGGTGGGGGGGTGTTGGTTGGTTGGGTTTTCTTCTTTCCCCGGTGACTGAGCAAACATTTTGCATGTAAAGGTTTCATTTAACTAAATGCTGGTTCTAAATGTCCTGGATTTCCTAACGTTCAGTGCTGCCTCTTCCAAAGGTGGGATTCCAAGCTGACATGCTAGAGAATTGGAGCAGCAGAAAGCAAATGCACTGTGGGTGTACATATGCATTATGAAATTAATCTAAAAATGTTACAAAGACTTTCTTGTCTTTTGGGTTTTCTTAGTTATTGTTTCAATAACACATTAGCTGACATATTTATATTAAATTTCTTTTATTTTTTAAAGAAATGGAAATGGTTTTGTCTGTTAATAATTGCACTTGGTCTTCTGATCTTATTTTCTCCCTGTTTCTTCATTTTATGTATATGTGTAAACAGAATTAGACCCAAAGGTCACGATCTTTTTGGCAGGGAGTTTTTCTTTAATTTATATATGGGTTCTCCTGGAACATAAGTATTAAGAAAACCTTCTGTATGCATGATATTGGCATAAAACTGAAATGATTCACCTGGATTATTTTTGCTTCATTATGGGTTTACTGTGGTCTGAATGTTGATGGAATTTTCTTTAGGTTTTTCTGGGATCACATTTGAAGATTTCTTTTTAATTTCAGTTATGTTTAATGCTCAACTAATACTTATTTTAATCTATCTCAGGTACAGGCCTGGCATGAGAGAGCCACAGTCAGGGTCTGCTCATGCTGTGATGGACATAGGTTTGGTTAGTGGATTGGAAGCAAATACAGAAGACCTAACTACTGTAAGTATTAGAGAACTTTGTTACTGGAGGGTTTTTTTGACAGGACTATAATATTTACTGTTCTTCACTTTTTCTCTTAGAGTAGTGATGCAGATTTATATCAATATAACCTCATTGCTTTTAAACACTTCTCATACTAGTGAGAACAATCTACGTAAGTCTAGATTATGGTGTTTTGACAGAGTCAGAAGCTAGACATCTAGTTTGACATTTGGGTTCCCTCTATGATTAGTGGAAAGACAAGGGCGGAGAGAGAGTGGTTGTTGGCTGTGTTAGGGTAGTGTAACTCAACCTCTGGAGATGCTGTATCTGCGGACTGGGAAGGAAACATGGTTCGTATACACACCTAACGCTATTCTGACTGAAGTTTGTCAACCAAATCTTAGCTGCCATGCTTGTGTTCATCCAGCTCCTAAGCATGCGAGTTCTGGTGAAAGGCAATTAGACTTACAGGATTTAAATGGGATACGATACATGGACTCAAGTATTCTTTAAGGATAATTAGCTCTTTAACTCTTTAATATCTTCATGTAATGACTGAAAGGATAAATTTCTTAAAAGAAATCCAATAAAACAAGTGAGAGTACAAGCATTATAAAGAGGCAACCCTAAAATAAGAGGTTTTTACATCTTAGCATTATGTTAAAGCTACTGATTACAAAACCTACAAAATCATCCAAAAATGTTTAACTAGTATAAAAGATTTCTCTGCTTTTTCTCCCCTACAGCTCGCAAGTGGTGTTGATCAGTTGATAGCAGATTATGAGATAAAAGATGGGCATGTCATTCTGCAGATAGACTCTGTACGTTACCCTTTTCGTAACTGTAAGCATTACTCTAACTCTTTAGAATAATTTTGTTTCCTTCAGAGTCTTTAATCCATGTGTGTTTCATGTAGGTGCCAGCTAATAATTTTCTCTGTGTTGAGTTCCGAGTAAGTGAGCTTTTCCAGGTTGGAATGCTAAATCCTGCCACATTTACTGTGTATGAATACCATGCACCAGGTATGTGTTCCATGTCTTTAAATTCATATTTGTCTTTTAACTCTTTATTCCTCCTTAAGGACTAAATTTTTCTTTCTTTAACATCTTTTTAATCCTTGTTATTGTAAGTTCAGGTAACTTTTAACTTGCAAAGTTTCAGTGCTGACTTCTTGGACTTCGATTTTCTATATGTATTTATTATTCCTTACTCCTCCTTTTTGGATCTTCTAGATAAAAGGTGCACTGTATTTTATAACCCCTATGGAAACGAAAAGCTTGTGAGACTCTGTGAGGGAGATGAATGCAAATGCATGGAAGGTAAACTTTGTTTAAGATGTCTTCCCAACTTGCTTGGTGGGAAAATGCAGTGTAATGCTTTGGACAAAACCACTTTAAACAGAAGGGGAAAAATCCTCATAAGAGCACAGATCTTGTCCTCTCCAAATTTTACATTTTTCAAAAAAGTTCTTTAAAAAGTGCAGTATGATCATGGGTGTCTGACCAGATTAAGTTCTGGTGATCGAGGATGTTATTTTGTATTTTAAATATTCATTGTTCCAGGATGCAATCCCATAGAATCATGGAATGGTTTGGGTTGGAAGGGACCTTAACGATCATCTAGTTCCAAATCCCCTGCCACAGGCAGGGACACCTTCCACTAGACCAGGTTGCTCCAAGCCTCATCCAGCCTGGCCTTGGACACTTCCAGGGATGGGGCATCCACAGCTTCTCTGGGCAACCTGTCCCAGTGCTCCCCACCCTCTCCGGGAAGAATTCCTTCCTGATGTCCCATCTCAATCTCCCTCTTTCAGTTTGAACCCATTACCCCTTATCCTGTCACTCCCTGCCCATAATTAAGGTGTTTCTCAGATACAGTAGATTATCCAAACAGGTAGAGGTTCATGATGCTTTATTTGAGTACATGTGATAACATCGCCTTTACACTGGCTGTTTTGTCTCAATGTAGCCGAGTGTAGTAAAGTACAAGAGAGACTAGATCGGTCAATAACGGCTGATGCCAGGAGAGAAGCTGCATGCCAGAGTGATATTGCATATGGTAAGATGTGAATTGTCGTTACCTATTTCATGTGCTCTGACAAATATTTCGTTGTTTACTGCTGCTGCAAAACATTTTGATCCTATTAGATCTTTAGTGGTTAAAATTCAGTGGGCTTGACAGTGGCATAGAGTATATGAAGATGACATATTGGGGCAGAGAAGAGTAAGTGCTGCCATTACACTCTGCTGAATGAAAGTCCCATAACCAGGGTTAGTGCACCAGGGAGCCTGAGCTGATGAGTTCTGCTCATAAGCACTGTGTTTCTCTTGCTTGGAACCATTGTAAACACGATCAGGTGGCTTTGGGGTCAGTGGAAGTTGTGGGGCGTCAGATGAGAACATGGATGGAGCTTGTTAAAGCTTCTTAGCCCTACAGTATATAGCTATAGCCACCATTTTCCCAGAAATAAGGATTGTAAAGGGACATTATATTCTCCATCTGAGCATCTGTAAGACATTTAGTGTGTGTTGCGGAAACAAGAGATAACAGAAAGATTGGTTTGTGTTGTTCTGCAGTTTATAAAGTGAACATCTTATCTCGCAGTGAGGAAGGTTATTTTGTAAAGTATTCTGCAACTCTTCTGGACCTCTATAAGAGAGGTGAGTGGCCGGTTCTTAATCCATGTAACTATTTAGAGTAAAAGCTCTCTGCTTGAGAAGGGCAGTCATTGTTTGGTGTTTTTAAACAGCTTTTCTGTATTACAGCTGTTGTTAACAAACCTAAACTGTAATCGCCTAAATGTCTTTTATGTGACAAAACAAGGTGGACATATTCCAGAATCAGTTAATACAGGTGTGAGCTGTTGTTAAAATGTCTCATTCCCCAGGACGCCCTCCCTCACTCTGTACCCAGTGACTGAAGTGGGGGAGTGTGCAAGGATATGCCGTGCCTTAACTTTCCACAGGTTTTTGTCGGTTGGGCATGTTTCTGCTTCTAGGAGAAAGGACTTTAGAATGTTCTCGGGCACTCACAGTCGTACCTTTGGGAGAGGTACCTGCTCGTAGGTCTTGTGGAACTGAAACTGATACTAATTTTTCCTTGGAATTTAAGCACCCAGCATGTCTTTATAATTACTATAATATGAAATGATATAATGTGCACAAGGCTTACTTACCATTCAGATTTAATTTTAAAAATCTTTTACAAGAAACATGTTTTACATCATCAAATCTTCCTGTTATATAACTAGTGGCAAATAGATCCCTTGGCTGTGCTGTACTGTAGAACATTTTGGTGGTTTCTGTCTAATATATGAGTTACTGGAAGTTCTCATATATTAAATTGTGAAATTTTCCAATTCTTGACTACTTCAGGGCAGGCTTTTGCTCAAAAAAATAATGAAATCACCTTTGTTAAGAAGAAGACCTGTACAGATGTTGAACTGAGCCCAGGAGAGCAGTATTTGATCATGGGGAAAGAAGCCTTAAAGATAAGCATTGGTTACAATTTCAAGTAAGTAATTTACCAGCAGAATATGCAGAGATTTAATTTTAAAGTGTGCTGTGAAGTGGCAAGTGTTTGTGTGTAATAATTCTTATGTAATGTATAATTGATTTAATTTTTTAAGTGTTAGTTTGACCAATAGTTACAGTGTGTTTTTAGATGCACAAACACAAGGCAAGCAACTTCATATTGTAATTTTTTTTCTGTTTGACATTTTCCTCTTCAAATTTTAGCAGCAAATGATCACTTTCTCTTGTCGTCCTAGATTCCAGTACCCTCTGGACTCCAGCACTTGGATTGAGTGGTGGCCTTCAAATGCAGCATGTGCATTTTGCCAGGAGTTTTTAAATACAATGGAAGAGTTTACTGAAGATCTCATCATCAGTGGCTGTTGATTTACTTGGAGAATTTTTAAATGAAAAATATAGATCAAATCTCATATAAAAAACCCCACCCTCCTCTCTTTAATCATTCCTTCCCAAACTTAACATTCTTTAATAGTTCATCTTGAAAAATGGTCTTTCCTTGGATTTCATAACCACCTAGTCAAAGTATGATTTTTTTTTTTAAGCTTGCATGGGAGAATAACACCGGATACTGCAAAGACATCTGAAGTCAGATGAAGTGCATGAACTATAAAACAAATATGGAAAGTACTGTCTTGTGCCAGAATAACATTTAGAAGCATTAAAATCTGCTGTCTTATTAAACATAACCCTTCCTTCAATAAAAAAAAAAAGAAAAGAAAATTGTTTAACAAATAATTCTGTTACAACTTTAATTTCCAAGTAAATAAAAAAAATAAATAAAACTCTCTAACCTAGCACATTAGCATTCACGTATGTAGGAGAAAAACCTTCCTGCTGCCCCAGTTCCTTTACCGTGACTATTTTAAATGTTCAGTTTCCAACTTCATTAAAGTACTGTAGTGTGAGAATGATGGAAGACAACTCCAAAAGCAATTCTAGATTATGCCAAGAGCCATACTGAAGCCGGGTACTCCTGACCCCATTGTGCATTTTTAGTTCCCTTAGACCTGCATATGACAAAACCTTCTCTTTGTACCCAAGCTAGTTTCCAGGCATTTATCTCAACATGTTGAGTGACACGTGTCATGCAACATGTAGTTGGAGTAATAGGTTTTTAAATTAAACAGTCCTAAAGATTTACTAAGTTTTAATCAATTAGTTTCTTCCAGTCCATGTCTGAAATGCAAAAATTTACTTTAACACACTGCAGTGTGTCCCAAACAACTCCCAGCTCCTGACATGGAAAAGAAACATACTGGAAACTTACAGTTCATATTCTGTAGGTTGAAACTGTTATGGGCACCATAACTGTTTATAAATAAATAAACTGAATTTCTGATGTTAAAAAACAGTCAGGAAGACTTTAACTATACCTGGTGATATTTCAGTTATATATGTTGAAAACACTCTCATTTGGAAAGCTTGAACTTAAATTCAGTGATATGCAGAGCTCACGTGGAATCATACTTCGTTAGTAGTATTAATGGAACAGACTTGAGTTAATTTACAGCAAGCCCTGGTGTGTCATTGTATCAGGCATAAAAGCTCACTTGCCGGATAGAGAATGCTTTTTATCCTTAATTTTTACACTACGCTGCTTTATTTTTTAAATTCTTTTGCCAGGAGAAATTACTCCCCCTTTTATTTAGGTATGAGTGTTTCTTACTGTACATGAAGGAATATACACAGCTCTTGAAACACCCCTAGTTTCCCACTGTGACAGAAACGGCAGAGGGAGCACAAGAACATCATTATCATATAGGTCTTATAAATATTAGAACTTACTCCCTCCCTTCCCCCACCAAAAAAAAACCCCAAGAAACTCCCTAAGCTTTTAAAAGAAAATGTTTTCTGAAGTTCAGCTTCTGAAAAAGCTGCACTCATTACCTTGTAGATGCAAAATTTATGTATTTTCATGTGTATTAATGACATAACTATCAATACTATTTTAATATAATATTAATTAATATTAA
>NW_010229448.1:0-17568 GCF_000690775.1 Eurypyga helias
ACCCCCACCCCCCTTGGAATGGTAAATCTTTATTTCCATAGTAGCATTGCAGTTTAAGTCTTTCACTTCATCCCTTCATTCATTTGACATCGTTGCGAATTAGCTTATCTGTATGAAGAATTCGATCCTAGCAGTTTTCTTCTAGCATATACTGTATATATAAAAACAAATTGTACATTGCATATTGCATATATTATACTATATAGATAACCTTTTTTGTCATTTCTGCCATCATAAATTTTTGATAGTTTCTAGGGAAATTTAACAGGATATAATGATTAATGGAATTTAATGATTTCTAGGGGAAGATACATTAATTTTTGTTAAAACATGTTGATGACTTGTAGAACCAAAGGGACTGGAATCCCAAGGGCAAGATAAAAATAAAAATAACTTATCTCTGGAAAAGAATAGTGTTTATGAAAACATCAACAGGCATATATCCAGGGCTATATTCTATACATGAAGTGACATATCTGGAAAAGAAAACTTAGCTGTAAAGCACTTTAGAACAGAAATAGTCAAAGGACCAGGACAAACTGTTACTGAGAAACACTGTCTCATTGCCTAACTGCTGCAATTAGGAGGAATGTGTCAGTAGATGTAAAAAGAATTAATAGACGAAGAAAGATCTCTTTGTAGGGGTCACAGAAATGAAGGAAACTGGAAAAACTACTGAATGTTGTTACTAACAAAATAAACATGCTAACTTTCTGCTCAGTGATCAGCCGGAGGAGCAAGAGTGTAACAATAAAGAGGAACTTGAAACTAAAGAGGGAAAGGTAGAGTTACATGCTAAAAGGAAATGTGTAGAGAGGTGTATGTAATAGACTACTCAGATATCACCTACACTTTACTAAATATGAATCAAATGGAAAAAAATAATCTTTCTTATTTTGTTTTCTCATTTGGGTTTGCGGGGTGTTTCTTGGCAAGGTTGTCTAAAAGGGTAGATGACGTACTTTCACTGTCTGCCAGGCTGGGGTGCACAACTTCCTGCCAAATGGAAGGCAACACTGCAAAAGGGAAGAGCAGCTGTGGAGTATTCCTACGTATTTCTGTGCTTTTTACGTTCAGTTGTGGTACAGATCTCCAGATCCCTCCAAAGGCTGAGCCTGAAGAAAAATGTTAGTTTTCTGAACCACAGTGTGGGTGCTCTACTCCATCTAGTTCAAAGGCTGATGATACTCTGGCTCTTACCGTACCTGCATAATTGGGAGTTCTTGTTCCCAACCTTTCTTGAAGTCAAGTCTCTCTTGAGATTGGCAAGTTTCACTTGTAAACTAATAATATAATTTTCATTGTAATGTGTAGTAGACAGAAGTCAGTAGTCTGCAATTGGTAAAGCTTTTTCAAATACTTAGTAAGCTCACATTTTATTGTGTGGTTTTTTGGTTGGGTTTTTGTGGGGGTTTTTTTGGTTTTTTTTTTTTTTTGGTACACAGGCCTAGTAATTGGTTGGAAGAATTCAGGCATTTTGCTCTTTCTTTTCTAGCTGCCAGTTCTATGCTGCCATGCAGATAAATTATTAAAATAATGTATTTTAGTGAAGAATACTTTGTATTTTACATGGGCAGAAGATGATAGTAACTAGACAATAAAAAATTGCAATCTTAGTATTTTCTGTTAAAGTGTAAAGATTGATATAAAGGGCACTAAGATCCTTCCAGGGCCTTCACAGAGCCACTGTTCTGAGCCTGACACTCTCCAGAGATCTCAAGGCACAGCACATCCATCTGAGTTAACCTTTGACTGAGGTGTGCACAGCTATGGCAGTTCCATACTCTGTTTCTTTCTTGTTGTGCTGGTCTCTCCCCATTTGGGAATGCTTGGCCTAGAAACCTTGTGTAGATAATGTATCCCTGCCCTTGTATTACCTGAATCAGTTTAGAGTTTAGTGCGTAACAGAACAAAAAGCATCTTTTCAACAAAGGAAGTGATGGTAAAGTTTACAAGAAAAATTGTGTGTTTCCATTGTTAGCATAGTGGCATTACTTCTGAATATTACAGGTCAAAGCACCCATTTTCCTTTTTGATAGGAGCCATGCCACCAATTTTAAGATCAATTTAATTATATTGCTAGTGAAATGAATTTGTTCTTCAGCCTCTGATTTCAAGTTCTATTGTGTCATTCCAGCGTCTGCTCAGTCTAGGCTTTTTTCTCCCATCTCAGTTTGCTAGCAATGATTCTACCACTGAACATTAGGACTCTACAGCTCACGCAGGATTTACTACTGTAAATTACTTGGATTCTGTAATTCACACAGACTAGTAGTAGCTATGTATCAGAAGTCATTTTCAAAATTTAATTTGCAAGGTAGTTAAAGATCATCATAGTAGCATGTGTTATTCAAGATGTATTTTTTGTCAGGGACCCCTGTGTAAAATCCATTTGAGCTTCATTTTTCATTTTAAAATTTGAAGTAAGTTCTCTCCATGTATGTCTCACCATCAGAAAACAGTATAATTATATTGGTTTATTTAATTCTGATCATGATGATGTATCAGCAATGATAAAATCTTGCTTACTTAAACCTAGCAGCATTTTCTCCATGCTGCAAAGAGGTGACTAGTTACATTTAGCAGAGTTGTCTCAATGGGTGACAAAGGCTTAGTTCATCCATGAATGATAGAATTATGAAGTCCAGCTACAGATGGATTTGTAAATTCCCATCTCTTACTTTCCCATTGCTACAGCACTCTCAGCCCTTGCATGTCCCTAGTACCCATCGTTGTTGCTGTGTCCTCAGCTCTCCTCTTCATCCTCTGTTGTCTGCCATGGTAGTGGCCACAAGAATTACCGTCAGGTATATATATAAGTTAATTATTCATATTCTATGCAATTTCTGGTTATGTGGCTGGTTTTTCCTCTCACCATGGATAGAAAGCTCAGTTACGTCTTCCTTTCAACTAGAAAGGGAATTTCCTTTGTCCTTTCTCTTCTATCCATTTTCCAGTTTTCCTGGTACTTGTCGGAACCTGACAGTTTTGAATATTCAGTAAAAACTAATTGCAGTCATCCAGTAGCTTCAACAGTGTTAGCCAGAACCTGATTTCCTTAGGAAATGAAGGCAAAATTCAAATAAAATGTAAGTTTTTAAAACAGTAAGATAAACCAGTGATCATCACTAAAACAACAAAGAACTTAACAAAATAAAACTTAAAAGTACAGATTATTTGCTCACTGCATATATCAAAATAGCTCTTACCAAGTACCAGCAGGGGATAGGGGAACGATCTGGGAGCTGTAATCGGATCTTTCACTTCTCATTTGTGTGTTGTAAGTAGCCCAAAAGCAGTCTTTATGGGCACGTCTGTTGCACTGAGATGTTAGACACTTTGGGGCATTTACAGGCATGCAGAGTCCTCCATGCTGCAAAGTGTCCTCTGTCTACACTTGAAATTCATTCTGAATCTTGAGATAAGCCTTGCGATGACTGTTCATTTTTCATTTACTTTTTGTTGTAATGCAAGCTGAAGCCTGTGAAGATCTGGGAAAAAAATATTTAACACCTCACTAATTTTTTTCACTTGTGCTGGTTTTGGTTAGGATCAAGTTTATTCTGTTGACAGTACCTAGCGTAACACAATGTTTTGAATTTACGCTGAGGAGTATATTGACAACACAGTAATGTTGTTTGTTGTTGCCAAGCAATATTTACATTAAGCCAAGGACTTTTTAAGTTTATCATAATGCACCTGTGTTCTCAGCTTCATCTCTACAAGAGGCTGGGAGGGGGCACAGCCAGGACAGCTGACCCAAACTCATCATAGGCCTATTTCATGTCATAAGACATCACAGTCAGTATATAAGTTAGGGGGAGTTGACTGGGGTGTGTGTGTGGGGAACTTTTAGGTTTCTCTGGCTCACTCTTGCTGCTCCAGGACTGGCTGGGCATCAGCTGGTGGTGAGTGGGTTTTTTTTGTTTCTTTTCTACTAATGTTCTCCTTTTCATTATATATTATTAGTAGTATTTTCCTTATATAGTAGTAGTAGTAGTATCTTTTTATTTCATATATTTTCAATTATTAAACTGTTTTTATCTCAACCCATGAGTTTTCTTATCTTTTCTTCCAATTCTCTTCTGCATACCACTGAGAGTGGGGGGGTGGCAAGTGAGCAAGTGACCGTGTGGTGATTAGTTGCTGATCAGGGTTAAGCTACAACATCACTGAAGAGTCTAGACTCTAGCCTTTCTACAAGCAAGAGAATAGTCTAACTGAGAGTTTCAGGTGCAAGTGGGATCTGGCTAGTCCCCACAAACCTGTTCTGAATATTCACGCATGTTTATTTGGGATTTTAATTAGCTTCTCTGAGTCAGTATTTGTGATGTCAGTCTCCTATTCTATCTTACAAGATATAATCAAATTTTTGATCTGAATGTTTTAAGTCAAAATTAAGATTATGTTTTAATTACCACAGCAGAAAAACTTGCAAAACTTCAGCAGTATTGTAAGGGACTATGTTGTATTAGCATCAAACCTGGCTCAGTTCTAAGCAGCAGGCCAGATCAGATGGCCTCTAAAGTTCCCTTGCAATCTAAATTATTTTATGATGCTATTCATATTCAGGAAAGTCAAGTAGAAAAATAAGAGAGATGTTACTTTATACAGTGCATGAGGTTTGAGATCTACACTGGATAAAAAATAGACCCACTGAAATTCTCTAGGTAATAATTAAAAGAGTTTGAAGAACTGCTATTTTATTGCTGAAAAAAAACCCCACAAACCCCAAAACAAACCAAAAAACCCCACAACAACAACAAAAAACCAACACCACCCTTGGAGTGTACGTTGGCTGGTCTAAGGTCAAAGTGAATTACGGAGAGATCTTTAAGGAATTGAAAGCAAATTTTTCTAATACGAATGAAGGGTAAGTGCAGAAGACTAGAACTGGTAAATTGCCATCTTGTTATATACCTCGATTACAACAGACAAATAAAGTATAAAAAATTCCAGTATGAAGAAAAAAAGAATAGTTTGTGTGAAGAAAAAATAAGAAATTTTGGGCTATCAAATTCAATGCCACTTGCAAGAAGATATCAAGGAAAGCAAGACAATGTATTACTAAGTAAATTTATTATTGTATATTACCAGCAAAAAGACTTTCAAGGAAAGTATAGGTCCATAACTCAGTGGAAGGAATGACTAGAAACAGAAGACACCTAGAATGCAAAAATATTTTCATCAGTGATATCAAAAAGGATCATCTGTGTTTAACAGCTAGCATAACAAATACTGGTACAAGATGCGAGGGACTCTCAGTTTGGACTAGAAGAAAAAAATATGCTATAAAACTTTAAAAGTGTTTAATCAGTCATATGTCTTCAGAATGCCTGATAGCAGTAGTTATTTTCAGAAACTTGAGGAAATTAAATGATAACAGTAAAAATATGTAAATGTATTGTTTGCTTAAAAAACAAAACAAACAAACAAAAAACCCACAAAAAAACCCTGCACAGAATAAAAAAGAAAGTGTTGGGACAGAAAGAAAACTCAAGGAATTAAAAGTTACTTTTAAATTAAAATTCCTTGAAATATGGTAAGGCAGTGAAATTATTTGTAATCACCCACAAAGCAAGTACCTGCTGACATGGATTTGCCAAAAACCATCTTGTTACAAGTTAAAAGGTTTTTTGAAGAGGAAAAAAGCTGCAGGTATCAGATCCTGACCTTAAATAGTATTTCTGAATGTGTCTCAGATGACGTTTTGAAAGAAAGGGCATTTTCTATTGATTGGCACAGATACAACACTTGCTGGGGGGATATAAATTCCAGATAGTTAGCAGGATTTGCCATCAAAGTCAAGGCTATATCAAATTCATTTTCAAAGAAAATCATCATTCTGGACACATACTATTCTTTTTTAGTAATAATGGCCAGGGTGAAATATACATGGAATACAAAGTATGCTTACTAACTTTGAAAGAAACCTGGAGAATGCTGCAAGTATGGGGGAAGACAAGATTAGAATTCAAAGTGGTCTGGATAATTTGGGAAACAACCTAAAAACCCAGCATGAATTTTGAGAGATACAAGTCCAAAGTACTGCATAGAAAGAATTAGCAGAAATGCTAATTTCTGAATTAGCAGTGTGCAGAAATGGGAACACTGGCTTGAGGAACAGTTATTTACAAAAATATCAGGAAGTTAAAATGTCACAAGGAGGTGAATGAAAGCCAGCAATATTGGTAGAGGTATAAACAGTGTATTATGATTAAACTAAATAGAATGATACACTGCAAGAAATTTGAAATAATAGTCCTGTGAAAAAGATCCTGTATGTGCAGCTTTTCTCCCTTCAGAAAAGTCTACAAAGTGCCCTGTTTGCAGCTCTCCCCTCTCAGCCTGACCTGACTGTGTGTGTGGGCTATACATATCAAAGAGTGACTGTTACTGATGAGTACATTGTCTTTTGGTGTGATCAGAGTTAGTAAGGCTTTACTAGAAACACTGCAGCAATTTCTGGGCACCGCTCTTTGAGAATGTAGAGATTTGGACATTCTGTGGAAAGCGTCCAAAGAGCACAGTGAAAAGGATGAGGGCTTGAGAGAACATGAGGAAGGATTAAATGTGTTACAAGTCTAAGATGACTACAGTCTTCAAGCATGTGAAGAGTTTTTGCAAAAGGGAATGAAATAATCTTGTTTTCCACATCTGCAGTAGCTAGGAAGAGGAAATAATAGACTTCTGCTGCAGCAAAGTCAAGTCAAGTAAAAACCTAGAAATAGAATTACTAGTGATACATTTGAAATGCCTGCGGAAGGTGCAGTGGCATATCAATCACTTGTCATCGTAAGAACAGGCTAGAAAAGCATCTGCAAGTGCAATCAAACATAGATGATGATACCTCATCAGCTATGGAGAAGGGAGGAATGCTGCCTCGTCAGGATGGGAGGAGGGAGTAATGCACTTGCGTCATGATTTTTCACGGCATTTGCTGGAACTTACTGATGCTTGTTTTGAAGCATAAACTGAAATTTTGAGACATTATATTTTTTAAAGGACCTTTTTATTTTTTTAGTCATCATGAGTAGTTCAGTAGTCTTCATAGCTTCCTTAATTTAGTTACTTTTTTATTTTTATATTTTTGGCACTTGGGACACATTCTCAACTGTTTTGGTCTCTTTTATCAAGTGAAAAGATTGGTATAACATGAAAAGCTTTTCCTCCATCAGAGCCTTGCATGAGAGCCATGAGGTTGCCTCTAGTGTCTCTGAAAATCTTTAGAGGAATACAACAGAGAGACGCATAATTGTAAATTAAAACATAACATTGAGAGACCTTATGTTTCAGAAGAAGAGATCTCTGTATCTTTCCTACTGAGCTTTTCCATCTCTGTTTAGATACTTTAGATAATATATTGTCACTTTTATTTATGAAATCCTACTACCATTGAAGCAATGGGATTTAATAAACTTAATAAATTGGGATTTATTTTTCATTTACAAATTGTCAATGTTGAGAATTATTTTCTTGTGGCTGAAGTTTTTCAAAATATATTACTGTTATTTTCTTATGTTTGGATGCCATTGTTTGACTCTGTCTCTCTTTTAATGTGATTTCTGAAAATAACTGAAACATTTTTGACACTAACTTCCATATTTCTTTTTATGATTCAAAGTTTTTATATCTCAAGTTCATATTTTATTGAGAAATTGTCTTTTATAACTAGATTGATAAAAGATGATTTTAAATACCTTTCCCTGAATTAACTTTATATAATTATGTAAATCATAATTTTAAAGATAATTTAGTTTCATTGAAAGTGTTATGATGTAGACAATACAAATGTGGAGCAAATTAACACATGCAGTTGCAGATCACCTGAAATGAATATAGTTCCATAAAGTCTATAAAACTATGAAGCTGTCTCTGGTATTTCTAAAGTGAATACGTTTTGTTTCTTCTGGTATTATCCATAAGGGACTTATTTCATAGAATCATAAAATCTTTATAGGTGGGAAAAGACCAAACATTTCACATGAACCTCTAATGACATGATGAAGTTATATTTGTTTATTGAAAATATATATTGGCTCAGAAGATCAGAAATAATATGTGATGAGATTATATGCATAATTTTTAGTGGTATTTTTCCAGAAAAAAGAACAAGCCCAAATCCCCACCCACAGACATCAAATATAAAATAAATATACTGCACAGTGATGTATTATACCACACAAAGCAACCGCAGAATTCAAATATTTGGTATTTGTATTTAAGTATCTATGTATTAATAAGCACTTTTGGTCACAGCATCCATGCCTCCACTCCCAGACCATGAAACTGAGATAAGATCATGTATTTACAAATTTATTTATTTATTTAGTATGAATTTACACTGTTACAGGTTTCATTAAAATACCAGAGAACAAAAAGTCAAGGCAATTTGATTCACTTAGAAAATTTGCACAAATCAAAGTGTTCCATGGACATCAGCATTACTAAGAATGGTTTCCTTCAGACCTCTGTTTTTTCCACCTCCTCAGCAGTCCCCTGTATTACTTCTGAATTTTCTCCAATATTCCTGATAACCAAGAACAACATATGCTCTGCAATTACTCTAGAGAATCTTGCATGTGGATGGCCCTGTGAGTATGTTTGATCACTGAGTTGAGTGTATCCTACTGGTGGGCATTTTTCCATCCAGTAGTCTCTTTTCATAAAAAAAGATCTGTTAGGTGTTTTTTTTTTTTACTTTTTAATGTGTTTTTCAGGTATGATTACAATCAACAAACATTAATACTATGGTGAGTGGATGGCTAAGCAGGATTATTTATTGATAAATTACATGGAGGAGGGGAGAAATTTTCGTGTTTATTTTATAAATATCAGTTTGTGTTAGCTTTAGTCTTACAAAGTAGAATATTGGATCACAATGTAGTTTTTAAAGTGAGCTTGCTCCTCTATCTATTATGTACCTCTCAGTGAAAAAGTAAAGATCCTTAGTAACATTTGTTCATCTTCTCTGATTCAAAGTTAATTTTGTCTGGTTTTCAGTATAAAATTCTAAAGTGAGGGGAAAAAAAATAGATTTTTTACATGTGCTTTATTTCTATGATTCTATTTTTTGATAAATAGCACATACATATAAACACAAGTCTAATCTTCAGCCCCTTTTTAGAGAGGAAATACCAATTAAGGGAAGTAGATTAAATTAATTAAGAGGATCAGAGTTATAAGACAAAATCAAGTATACTATAGCACACCACAGAATGCATACTGCGTTGCAATAATGGCTATCATTATGATCTCTGTCTAAGTGTGCACGAGTCATGTAACTCAGTATGTTTCACTTGTGACCAATACAGACCATTCCAAGGGAATGGCAATAAAGGCTTCATGTCATGTATTTCAATACCATAGCATGAAAAGAGCTACTAATACTTTAAGTTGGGGTGAGGAGTGTGTGTGGAATATTTCTTCTCACTTTATTCTATACCTACTATGAACTTCTGTTCAAAGACCACAGGAAGCTTTGGAGTGACTAAATAGGTATTTTTTAATACATGTTATAGTTTGATAAAGATTAGTGAGATATTTTGAGGTCTGGAAGGAAATAACATTGTGCATCATTCAAAAGCTGAACTTCAAAATTATAGCTGAAGCTATAATGATTCAGCTGAAGCTGAATTATAGCTGAAGCAAAATTATATTGCAAAAAGCAGAGATATTATATCACTGTCTCAGAACAGAAACTTGGGTGTCTTAGGAACAACTTCTATTTTCTTGTTTGGTTGTTTGATTGTGTTTAAATGCACAAAGGTAGGCAATAGATTCCTTTCTTGGGTTAACCTGCTGTGGTAGTTGACTTACTTTCAACAGAGCACCTCACAGTCATTCAGGACCTTAGAATATCTCATTTCTTGGTGATGTGTTAGTGCAAAGACAGGATTTCTGGGCAGCCTTCCACCATGCATTTATACATATGTTTAGTCCATGTTGATAGTGTGAATATATTTTATCACAGACTTAAACATCCATAAAAATGTAACAGAAGTGAATCATTGTACCATTATGGAGAATTTTCTTTGAATGAATTTACAGGTATGTAGACAAATCTAACCTTCCACTTATAATGTAAGATAGCCAGTCCCAAGCCAATTATGGCCTGGAACTTGCACAAATAAATTAGCATTTGACTGTCACTGAGACAGTTGCAACTTATCAACATACTGGGCTTACTAACACAGGTACAATACCTTCATTTCAATCTCAGTTGCAAAATCCTAATGAAATGACAATAACTTCTCAGCTTATTTTTAATCTCTTAAAAGAAGATACTTTTGTGTTATGATTAAAAATTCAGCCTTAAAATAGCTTAATAATTTTATTTTTTTTTTTTTTTACATGAGGCATTAAATAAGAAATGTAAGTTTTGGGATACCAGAGGTAGGTAGCTGCAAGACAAGAAACCTGTTTTTCAGTGAAAAATTATTTTATTTTACCAAGTCTCAGCCATATTTAAGAATGTTTAGAGTATAGGAAGTTTCATGTACTACATATCATCTTTCTCATTTAATTTTTCTGAATTCTGAGTTCTCTTACTGGTATTGATAACTGTGGTTTGTTTTCTAGTCAGATTTCTACAGGAGTCTGGGTGATTTTTGTTTATTCAAAATTTAATGAGAATGCTAATGCCAATTTTAATTGTTTAGCTTGAAAGGGCAAACATGATTTACATAAATTTCACCACCTTCATAACTAATTAGAATCTCAGCCTTGTGGCTATGCTTTTAGACATCTTTGCACTTTAATGTGACAGCAAAATACTGTTAGTCACTCTCTTGTGTGAAATTATGTTCTGATTTATTGACATTATAAGGGCATCTTAAAATCTGAAGACTAATCAACCTCAACTACAGATTTCGTACTCAGCATGGTTCAAAACTCTTATTCAGTGGCTTGATGAAAAATACTTTGTGTCAATGAGACATTTTCTCTTCCTCCTTCATAGCAGTTCTGTGTTAGACCAAGTATTACTGGTGCATTGGTCAAGAATTTCAAAGATTAAAATCACATTTATTAAAGAATAGAAGATGTGTAAAAAAATATATCTGTAAATATAAATATATGTAGATGATGCAAGATAGCTTCGGTGGCAATTAACCTTCTGGTTATCAAACTCCAGTTCTCACACCACAAATGTACATCCTAGCAGAAAGCAAAATTACCCTAGATCTTAGCTTCCGTGCACTTAACCCATGGAGAATCTACTTCTTGCAACCAAAATTGAAAGTATTTAGAAAAAAAAATTGAACACACACTGTAGGCGTGAGTTTAATGATATTAGAATGATAACAGTAGAGGCGACAGGTGGGTGGAGACAAATGGTGATGTGTAATAGTGTTAGAGGCTTAACTCAAATGGAACAAAATCCAGAGGAACTGTAAGAAAGCTGCCACTGGAACCCCAGAGCCAACACCCCCATCTTCTGGGTCAAGCCTCTGCAAGCTTGTACAGGAGTAACAGTGACCACTCTGGCCCCATCCTTCTACTAAAACCTCCCTTCACACAAACTCAACTCAACAGTGCTCTTGGATGCTGCTTTGAATTATAAAAACAATCTTGCCTGATGGACTGTTTGGAAGCTTTCTTGAGCTGAAAGTTATTGATGTTCAAGCAAATCAGTGTGGCATTGTATCAATTGATTTAACTGTTCATATCTGGCACATAAAAAAGAAATATATTTGAGGAAATCTTGAAATACTTTGCTTGTGGATAGGGTTTATGTTGAAGGATAAATCAATGCTGTAAAATATGTATGTAATATTTTTAGTATAACGTGCATTATTTATGCATGCAGAATTCTTATTTAGCCCATACCAAGTCAATCATAAACAGGATGCAGCCAGTTCTTTCTTTCACAATCCCAGGCTGTAGCCCAGTGTTTAGTTCATGGGTCTCCAGATTTAATTGGGAGTAAGCCTTCTCAGAATAACTGTGAAGTTTGGTTTCGGCTGCTTGTTGCAGTAGACCACATAGTAAACTCATCCGTGGAAACAAAACAAATAAGTAGGCACCCTGAGATTTTGCTTCAATGCCAAGATTTAATGACAAGTACTGAATGTTGCTTCAAAATTTGCAGAAATTCTGCTGTTGAGTAACCTGTGACCTAACAGTTTATACTAGTCATCCATGTCTTGAAGTTCCTTCTGTTTTTGGTACCTCATTTATTTGTATAGAATATTTGTATGAGAATTTACCTCCCAGGACCTATGGGGAACATTATTAATAGGTGAGGTTGATTCACATAGATAAATAGGTAATACTGCAAATAGATACAGTATTTGCGTTTTCTATTAGGGATGACATTTATAATTAACCCTCAAATAAACAAACAAAATACCTGACAATACAGAAACAGTCTAGAAGTCACTGTTGCAAAGTGGAATGTATTTATGTGTAGACAGATACTATGAGATATTGCTAGATTGTTAACTGCAGTTGCTAAAGGAATGTCTCATTTTTGTATGAAGTCACACATTCCTATTTAATCATCTTTGTTTTAAACATGTTAATTATTCAAAGATGAGTAGGTGGAATAAAAATTTTGAGCAACACTGACTGGTTTAAATCTAGCCTTCAAATTATAGGTAATTGAAGGTTTTGATTCTTACTCAGATAAATTTGTTGTCTAATCCCCAAAAGAAAAAAAGTTCTGAGAGTAGTTTTAGCTCTTGGTTTTATAAATAGATTAATTTTCCTGAAATTAAGTGTCTGCAACCTAGACTCAGGTGCCACCATTACCTCTCCTGTAATAAAGCAAAACTGATATTTCTAGAGAGAGAAACTCATCCTATCTCGTGATGAGGCCTCTATGATAGCATGGAGTGATTTCCCTGAATTATATTCCACGTCCCTGATGGTTTCTTAGCAAAAATACTGAAGTAAATGTTTTAGTGCTTTCATTAGCGTAGATAATCCCGGGTTGGTCATCTAACTTCATAATCTGTTGGTGTCTGGCAGCTGTTTAGCCTATAGCTTGTTTTACTGAAGAAGTACAAACAGTGGTATTTTGGCATGGTGTATGTAATCTCAAAGAGCTCATCTTCAAGTTTTGTGGTAGGAAAACTAACCTTTCTGTTCAAATAGTGCCTTGGTTTTTCTTGCAGACATAAGCCTGAAAGTATAACCAGGTATAAAATAATCACTAGACTCGAAGTGATTCATACACAAGAGCTGGAAACTCAGCGCAGAGGTAAAACACATGCACATTTACTTACAGACAGTCAGGTACCTTTGATAGCTGTGCTTGAAAAATCACCTCGCTAAACTCACTGGAAATACTTAAGGTAGCCATGTACACTGAGGTGTGGTGCTGGTAGAGCTATACTCTCTGTTGAAAGAATGACAAAAAAAATTATTTATTGAGTCTAAAATGAGGTATGTGCTGCTTATTGAACGGGACTCGGGATAAAATACTCACTATTTCAGTGTAGATGTTGCCTAGGTAAAGCTTGTTGAGGGACAGAAACCATATTTCGCTGTATGGGAATACTGCAGGGTTGACCAAGTATATTTCAGTGAACAGTTTTCCTAACATTACATTTCTGTTGTCTGTGTGATAAAGTATGTAAAATGATGCGGCTTGAGGGAAACTAATGAGCAGTCACATAAACTGAATTGCAAAGCAAATTTCAGGAAATAACTTCTTTCAAACACAGGCAGAATTGGGTAATCAGTCACAAATGACAAAGGCAATATTGCTTTTCAGAGTATGTACTGCATTGCAGCACATTGTTAACACCTAGTAATACAGAGTTCAGGAGGCTCTTTTGTTACAGTCAGAGGAAAAGGAAAAATTGCTTATTTCATGCCTGGTTTGTGAATCTGAATTCTGATAATAATTCTTGAGTGGAATAAGAACAAAAACAGAATCAAGAGAATCCCTAGTCTTTTTGTGTCAGTTATTCCTTTTTTGCAAACTTACATGAAGTCAGGAAATAGTAATCCCTTCCCAGTGTTACTGGAAATGTCCTTTTGAGACCCTCTTGTAGAAGTAGCTATATAAATGGTAAGTGCAATCTGTCTTTCTTTAAAATTACTCTAGGCTATTTAAACAACAATCCAAAAATGAAGAAAAATACTTCATTTTCTCTTCATTTGCACTCTGATATTTGCCCAAATATTCACCAGCTTGATGACTGGGTCAATGACAAGATGACCCCTGGAAGACTGCTCCTTTACAACAGCCAAGGTGAGTTTTTTCCCATCCTACTAATAAGACAAGTTCATAACTTCAGAGAAACCAGAATATCTAACTCAAACTGCAGACTAGCAGGCTGAATTTCTCTAGTCTATTATTTATTTAAGTTTTTAACAGAAACTTAATTAAGTGTGCATCACATGAAGTTGACCTTGAAGTCATGATGGTCTAAGAAGTCAAATGATTCAAACCATTCACAGTCTTCTTGTTGATGTATGGTGGTATTCCGAACTTATAAAAATATCTGTAACCTAAAATATGGAAAGTTATTATTTCTTCCTTGAAGCAAAAATGCAGGTTGGATGTCTGCAATGCAGTTTACTATGAAATTTAATTTCACTGATGATTCCACTTCAGGATCTGAAACTGGATTTTTGTTTTCACTCACAACAATCAGGCTCTTCCTTCAACCTGTAATATCCTCTACTCAGAACTCTTCTTGTTCTCATTTTTTTTTTTCATGAACAAGGTACAAAGCAAAAAATAAGATTTCTTTTTGAGATGTTGCCTTGTTACTTTTCTTCTGTGGTGACCGACCCTTCCTATTAATTGCCTTCTGTCACTAAAGTTCTTTCTTTATAAAAAAAATGTTCTTCAGTTTTACCTTCTTGAAAGTCCTAAAAAAAAAAACAAAACCAAAATAACCCAAAAGAAACTAAAACCAAAAACCCCACTTTATAACAGAATATAAAATTTCCCATAAATTCTATCTTTTTTAACACCAAGAGATCTAACCAAAGATTTTAAGAATTCATAGAATCATAGAATGATTTGGCTTCGAAGGGACCTTAAAGATCATCTAGTTCCAAGCCCACTGCCATGGGCAGGGACACCTTCCACTAGACCAGGTTGCTCAAAGCCTCATCCAGCCTGGCCTTGAACACTTCCAGGGATGGGGCCTCCATAACCTTCCTGGGCAACATGTTCCAGTGCCTCACCACCCTCTCCATGAAGAATTTCTTATATGGTTGTGCTGGTTTTAGTTGGGCATAGCTCATTTAGTTGGTTTAGTTTTTGATTTGTGCTGAGAAGAATATCAATAACACTAAAGCTTTTAGTTCTTTCCAAGAAATGTTTGTACCAATTCAAGGATTTTTTCGGTTTCTCATACTGCACCTGCATTCCTAGCCTCTTCTCTAAAAGCAGCTCGGAGGTGACAGTCTGGACAGCTGACCCAAACTGACCAAGGAGGTATTTATTTATTTATAAAACGTCATGCTCAGTATGTAAGCTGGGTTTGGGCCAGGGTCATTTACTCTCTCTCTCTCTGTTGCTATTTTGTTCATTGTGGCTTGCTTTGGTTCTGGTCTGATTTCTCTCTTGGGCTTGACATGGCCTTTGGGCTCTCCCGCTCTGGCCCTAGCTTCTCAGAAACTATCTGGGCATCTGTCAGTTTGTGGTGAGCAGTCGTATAATTCGTTTTATTTTCCATTATTTTCATTACATATTATTATTATTAATAGTATTAGTATTACTGGCATTGTTAGTATTATTGGTATTGTAAGTATTATTACTATCATTATTTCATTTACTCTCAATTATTAAATTGTTCTTAGCTCGCAAGTTCCCTTGTCTTTTCCTTCAATTCTCCTTCACTGGAACAGTGGGGGGAGGTGAATGAGTGACTGTGCAGTATTTCAGTTATTAGCTGGGATTAAACCACAACAAATAGTGAGATTCCAAAAGTGTACAGAATATAAACTAAAGATTGGTTAAAATATTTTGATTTCTTTTCTTTTAATTGGTAATGTTATTGTGTCATAACCTTGATGAAAATGAAAGCTAAATTTGGTCAGTAGTGTGCAGTGTTTGGCAATTTGTCTTTGGGTATTTCTGTCGGTCTTTGCAAACTTGATGGAGAAGGTGGAAAATTATCTGAAATACTTTGCAGTAGATATTTTTTTCTGAGTTGCCAGAAAATACTGTTGCAAATGAATCTCTTACAGTAACTGTTCTGGTTTAATATTTGAAAAACTGTTACAATTAAATTCTAAATTTATTTTCTTTAGAATTATGAACTGTCATTGTTGCCAGAGGCTAGTTGTTTTCTGTATGTTAGCAGAATCTGCCATCTCAAAATCCAAAGGTACTTTACTAAAATCTACAGTCACTCAAACTTTATTTCAGAACAGGCCTTTTTTTTCCTGAAGTTTGTAATTATACTTTTCAGCGATACTTTCAAGGAAATTAAAAAGCAAAACCAAACAAACAAAAACCAGAAAACAAACAAAACATACCCCCTTTTTCATTAGAAAAAGTAAACCAGATAATTTACTGAATCATTAAAACACAGATAGAAATTTAAATTTTGGTACACTCCTTGCATTTACAAATATTCTGAAGTTAACAGTGTATTGTTTTTTCTTAGGAGATATCCAGAAGCTTTCTAAGGGTGTTATGTTGTCAACAGTTCTGTATACAATTTTGAATAGTTCTCTCTGTTAAGGCAAGCTCCCAGCATTGTATAACATTTACATTTTCATACTTTAGAAATTGGCCTAGATCAGCCTATTCATGTCTCTGTCTTGAGGTATTTGGAGTACCATCTTTGGGACTTATTCTTGTTTATCTAAATTTATGCCTCTTGTTTATTTTAAGAAAGAAAAGCAGAAAAAGTCTCCCACAAATAATTCTTTGTCAGAATAAGGATTTGCAGACAGTTATTCTGCCTGTAGGGCAGGTAACCTCTCTCAAACCACTCTACCGTTTTTTGCGAGTCTGATGCCAGTTTGGGCCAGTAGCACAGCTCCGAAGTTAGTGTGCCCTCTACTATAGAATTGCCTTGAAAGATTTCAGTGTGGAGTTTTTTGCAGATATGTATGCATGTGTTAAAAATCACCTGACTAAATCTACTTAACCTACACACAGCTGACAGCTGGCAGACTATTTGTCAGTGTGATCCTTTCAAAAGGCTTCTCCCTTCAATATGTGTGAATATTGCTTAAACATCATATTTAAGGGTCACTCACCAAGCTACCCTCTGCAACAATTGCTTTGCTCACAACAGTGTATGAACAGAATGCAAAACAAAATTCTAAAAATATGGAAAATACAGCTTCTACAACTGTTAGTATTTTGGTCATAGTCTCAAGAACATGACGTGGGTAAGTGGAAGGTGAGAGCTTCTTTTTCATTAAGGTTACCCAACCACCGGCCTTTTAAGTTCAAAAGGCAATAATAAGTAAAGAGGGAGGTGATAAGCCAAGCCACATAGCATTATAAACCTAGTAGATGAGGGATAAAGGAGACATTCTCAAAGACTAAAAGTCTCCAATCACTAACTGGTAGGCTGTTAGGAAACCTCAGACAGACCTAGACTTTGCAACTGATAAGAAGGTGTGCTGGATTCAGTCAGG
>NW_010229449.1:0-3456 GCF_000690775.1 Eurypyga helias
CTAAAGTCTCTTTCGGTGGCTTTTGGACCAACAGAGGGTAATAGTCAGAAGGCTTTACTGGACCAGGGAGTTTCCAGGTGATGTTCCTAACCCGAGCCCCAGGGAGGCAGCAGACTTCTCTGTGGGATGGGTCTGGTCAGCTTACCAGGCCCTCTGTTCCCCTCAGAAGGGAATAGCCTACAACAGTGACTCTCCTCCTTTTTTTAACAGAGACCATCATCATAATGTGTGAGGATGACAGGGCTGTCCTATGCAAAAATTCCGTGGCTCTCAAGTTCCAGAGCCCCATATCTATTCTGCAAGGGCCGCTGGGAAGGGGAGGGAGGGCAGGAGGGGATGCGCCTACCTCGCCGAGCAGTGACCCGTTTCCATTCTGCTCCCTCTCTTAAGTTCCCTCCCTCTGCCCAATGGCAAGAGGATACGTGATCAACTGCAAGCTGTGTGCCCTCCTTCTGCTGCCTTTTCCCTTGGGGTGGGAGTTTGGTGGTGCCAGGACCTCTCTCCTTCTCACACTCCCTGATACTCCTCAGCTTCTCCCCTTCCTCCTTCAGCTCCGCCAGCTGAGCAGATCATCCCCCTGCTCACCCCTCACACAAGGGCCGTCTCTGCTGCCCGGACAGGCTCAGGCACTCCCTCCACATCCCCGAGCGGGAGCCCCGTCCGGGTTGCCGCGTTCCTCCTCACAGTGGCTCTTCTCCGAGCGGTCGCGGTGACTGGGCCCTGCCCACGCGCACTGCCGTGCCACGCTCCGGGTGGCTCACGCTCCCTGGGCGGGGTTTAAATCCCCCGCAGTTGCTCCTGGCACCACCCCCGAGTGACGTCACCGCACGCGGGGTGCCCGGCTCCTTCCCTGTCTCCCTGGGCCAGGGAACCCCTCTGCTTGCCTCAATGGGGTGTTAAGCCGCGGCAGGAGCTGCTGCCACCACTGCGTTCTGTGCTGACTCAGATATGATAAGTGTTGGAAAACATGAATAAATAACAAAGTAGTTAATACGGAATGAACAACCCTGTGCTAAAATTTAGGCACTTCTGTACACCTCGTGTGTTTTAGTCACTCAGACTCATTATTCCAGTACAAAATAACCGCTGTGACATTGTAAAGTCATTTTTAGGATGTTAGATTTCTATAATCAGATTCTGGAAATATGTGACTTGTCTGGTTTTGCCCATTGACCCTTCCACTTTTGCAGATTTTGGACAGATGAACATAGAAAGACTGTGCCAGGACTCACGGCAAAAGACAGCCCTGAGAGCTCCCTTCAGTGGATGCTCGTTAGAGCAAGACCTAAGCTGGTATAACCTGGAACAAGAAACCCGAGCCCAAACTAGATCCTGGCTAACTTCCCACACTGCTCCAACCTGCAAAAAAAGAATGCAAATCTGGTTCGTTGACCCCCACGGAGCGCAATGGTTTGTACTCTAAAGATCAACTAGATAATGCTGTGCCCGATGCCTGATAAACTGTAAAAGAACGAGACATAAAACTGGTCCTGGAGTGTCTTTGCAAGGAATTACCTAATACAGCCAAGATGCAGAACTGCTTAAAATACAAGGAATAGATGCATAGAATAATAAATCTGAACACACACACAAAGAGGTTTAGGAACACCTAATTCATAGGGATTTTCCTGACTGAATTAAGCTGCTTAAAATAAACTGCCAGCAATCTTGCTGTGAATAGGATAAGTGCATTTTTTTGGCCATTTGCTTTTGATACACCAGCCAGCACGCCCAGCTTGCTGTCATTTCAGAACAAATGAAAGTGGGTAGCCAAATCTATCACCCACACTTGCTCTAATTCTGAAATAAATGAAATATTTAATTAGGCTATTTTTCTATAAAGAAAATTGTAATCAAATTGTTGGAATATTTTATTGAATAGAAGTAACTGGAGAGTGCAAAAGTTGAAATTATGGCATATGCCACAACAGTTCAAAGTGTTAAGACACATTGTTCATGTAACAGGAAGAGATTTGCTTGCCACTTTTTGCCCAACTACCTGCCTGATTCTCCACAACCATGCAATAGTGTCAATAAATAAGTAAAAACACAAATAAATAAATATTTCATAGCTCAATGGTTATGCTTTGGTAACTTAGTGATGGTCACATCACTTCATCCTAAATGAGATGCAGAAAGGTCCGAAAATAAAAAGTGAAATGGTTTGTAGCATTTAAATCACCAAAATACCATAGCTATTTAGGTCCCTATGCTCCACCTGCCAACAGTGATAAGGAGGAAGAGCACTAGCACCCACAGTTGCTTGTGAGAGCAAAAGCAAAGGCAGGGAGCTCAACCACATGCTACAGAAGCTCTAATACACTAGTGAAAAAAATGATTGGAATTAGTCACTTTTCATCCAGCTTTCCCTCACGGGCAAACCTGTAGCAAAGAAAAGTGTAATTTGCACTCAGCAGGCAGCAGTGATTTGCGCAACTTCCACTCTGTATTCTGAAACCTTACTGGGGCTCCATGACCTGCACTCTGCCAGGGTCTCCTGGGATCTCTGGGAGGCTGCTGCTTGCTTCCAGCAAACTCTGCCCTCCAACATGTATTCTTGCTCGAGCAGTGATCTTTTACTCCCATGGTAGATGAAAACAAGCAGAAAGGTTGTAAGATTCCTGCTCCCCTGCGAATGTGGCTGCTAGGCACAGGAGATGTTGCTGCTAGCTGGGATGCAGGAGAGTGCGAGGTTGACTACAAAAAACCAAATGGTAGGTCATACGCAATCTGAATAATAGTTACATAGCTTTTACACACCGCTTCCTATCTGTAGACCATGCGATATTTTTTAAAAAGGATTATGTTTTTTTCTCACTTTATGGGTGGAGAAAAAAAATTACAAAATATTTCCCAGGTTAACAAGTTTTTAGCAAGAGCCAGAAGAGAGGTTAGACCTTGACTGCCAAACCTATGTCCTGGAGACCAACTAGCTACTCTTGCAATTTCTGGACAAGCCAATTTTGCTGATATGTTAAGAGTTATTTTATTTGTTCTTCACGTTAATTAAACATATTTTTTTAAAATAATGGAATTTTAATATTGCCCTACACTGACTGTAGCAATAAAAATCAGTCATCTTTGCCAACAGTTGCCCTGATACTGCAGTAAGTAACACACACTCAGAAACATCTCAGTAGTCACAAAGTCTAGTGCTCATTTCATATAGTCAAGATGAATAATGCTGAAAACAAGAACGGCTGAATTTTCATAAGTTTGATAATACATCCATTGTCAAAGGTTCGACACCAAGTTAAATCAAATTACAAGGAATGTTCTTTTGCCTTACAGAAAAATGATGATGGAGATAATATTTTATCACCACAATGAGAAATACAGATTTCTGTTCAACAGCTGGCAAGCTGTGTGTATTCAGTAAGTGTTGTCATAAAGAGGTTGCCAAAAATCAATAAGCTTCAAGAAATAAGAGTATGGTTGTCGCTGTTGAGACGGACG
>NW_010229450.1:0-344 GCF_000690775.1 Eurypyga helias
TCCAAGGAAACGAGAACCCCCCAAGCCAGGGCTGAGGTTTCGTTTGAACGTAACCCAGGCCAATAACCGGAGCTGCTCAGCCCCTTCCCAGCCCGCGGTGGTGCAGGAGGGGACGTCGGGGCTCCTGCATCCCTGTGGGATACATCCCCATGGGATGCATCCCGGTAAATCACTGCCCCCCGTGTTTTTGGCGGCACTGAGGGCGTGAGCGGAGGCTCCAGGTCCTGGCTTTGCCGGGGTAACTCGCCCGGCATCGCTGCCCCCGGGAAGGTGGCAGAGGGCAGGAGCTTGGAGCTGTGCTGCTGCCGGGGGGGGAGCGAAGCCAGCCCGGACCCCCGCGCCCC
>NW_010229451.1:0-3113 GCF_000690775.1 Eurypyga helias
GCCCGCTGTGAGGTCGCCGCGGTGTGCCGGGGGTGGCCGGGCTGCCGGAGCTTCCGGCAGCGGTAACGCCGCCTGCTTCGGGGAGAGCTGCCCTGCGACTGAACTCGGTGCGGTGCTCGTGGGCCGCGGTGGCCCACCTTGCCTCTCCCGGTAGCATCCTCCCAGCAGAAGTGTCTGTCGCGATCCAAATACCCGTTTTCAGTGAGATACCTTCACCCTGTGAGGGTTAGTGATGTGGGTGTGAAGAGCGAGTATGTGAGCTAGAAGGAGAACAGAAAATGCTCCAGACACCACAGGTGTCTGCCGTCAGCTTCTCTACAGCTGTAGCCTTGCGAGATAACGCTTCAGAGCATCAGTCTTTCTGCCTGCCTTGCTTGGACCGGGTATTTTTTATCTTGGTGAACCTCCTGAGGATTTCTTTTCACGATTTTTTTTTTCATTTCCTGTTTTAATTGTATACTTTTCCATCTTAGAGCTCTGTAAACCTTTTGCTTTTGAGATGACCTTCGTTTAGCTTTATCTGTGTTAACTCCAGACAACTAACTTCATATTTTTTTTGCTTCAGGGCCTTTTAATTCGCTACTTTTTTGCCATGCTTTGAAAATACCAAGGCAGCAGCTTGGGTAGAGCTGAACGTACGGCGGCGCGACTGTAAATATCTCCGCAACCGAGTGGTCTCGTGTCGGACTGTGTGAAGAGCGGGCTTGTTTTGTACCCGCTCTGGCTTAAGCAGGCGGTCAACCTGGAAAAGATACTTCTCTACAGTTAAAATTGTCTGTTGTGTGACATAGGCTATTAAGAGAGGCTTTAAATTCCGCATGTCTGAATGAAAAATGGGCACGTGTCCATCTTCCTTCTCCGCTCCCCCTGAAAAAGCCTTAAAAACCTAGACTGTGTGTAAATACAGTGTATTTATCCTCAGCTAGCACTCATCTCCTGCCCTTGCTCTGTCATCGCTGTCAGCCGTGTGAGAACTAACGTGTCTTTTACAGTGTTCTGTTGCCATCAGTAAATTAAAGCTAAACACAACAGATGTCTCAGCCGCAAAACCTGAATTGCCAAGGGCATGACATGTTCAACAGAAAAAATGGACTTCCCGTATGTTACTACTGGTTTAAAATCTGCACCCTACTACTGACCACTTAATATTGACCACTTAAGATGCGTGCCATGCTGCGTTTGCCTTGGGTTCTTGCCGCCCGCTTGCTTCTCGCTTTCCTAATTACTGAGGTGGTCTGCGTCAGGTTTCTTTGAGCTTGGTCATGAGTTTTGCTTTGAGACCCCTGGAATATTGAACAAAGCTTCGCTTGGTCACTGTAGAGAATGGGTCGTGTTGTCGCTATCATGTCATCTGCTCCTTATAAGTTATCTTTTGGTGACTGTGTGTGATTAGAGCTTTTCGCTGATCATCTCACATGGGTTCAGGGCAGAAACACTGTTCTGAATGCTTCACTTAGTGCAGTGTGTACTCTTCATCCTTCAGAAAGGATCATCGTGTCGGTTCATGCTTTCCTTAGCTGATTTTTGATGTGGAAAGCTAGGTGCCTCCGGAGAGTACAGAGCACAAACAAGGCCTGGTTTTGCACCAGACGCCCTGCTGTCTCTCTCAGCCTGTTAGGCTGAGCACAGCCTCTTCGCTTGAAAAAGTGTCGCCCAGCTTTGGCTTTAGCCCCGCTCTGTGGGGGAGGCTGGGCTAGGTCACCTTCAAAGGTCCCTTCCAACCAACGTTCCTCTGACTGTCCATATGTTTTCACAATTCCCAACAGTAACCCAACTGTGTATTTCGAAAGAAGTTTCCTCTTGAAAATTACTTTCGTCTGACTGCTGATGTAACCACAATTTTTTTGCCTGTTCTGCTTCTCTTGTTCATACAGTTGCATTTGTTCTTCTTGGGGAAGTTTTGGGAAGTGAGGTTACGTGACTGCCTGATGGACGTTTTGAATTTGTGAGCCATAGGTAGAGGCGCAAAGGTGCAATCACGGGGGTGTCAATGAAGTGAAATAAGAGAATAATACATTTTAGGGGTATGTTGTGGCATTTGCCTTCTGCTACAAGCTCCAGAACTCTTTTACTCTCTGATGGATTAGCCAGATTATTTTTCTGTGTAGTCATAAGCAGCGCTAGTAGTTATTCTTGGTAACAAAAAATATACTTCATTTCACTGTGGTTTTTGTCTTCTCTTTTTGGAGCAGTGTACTTCTTTTTCCCTTTTCCTAATCAAGTCTTGTATGTTTCTCATGCTCTAACAGCAGGTGCTTTTTGAGCTTGAACCTGGTCACATCGTTTTTGTAACTCTCTTGATTTAAGTAGAATTGAATGTGAAACTTGGCATGACATTTTAAGTGACATGAACTGCTTAAGCAGAGAACACGTGTCATGAGAGGCCGCATTTCTCTGTATGAACTGATGCTACCTTTCTTTTTCCCATCTTTCAAAATACTTTTTTGCAGCATTCTGACAGGCAGGGTAAGTACCACATGGATAATTTAATAAGAGATGGGGAAATGTATGGATGTAGTCATGACATTGAGTTTGCAAATGTAATACCTTTTTCATTCTGCCTCCCTAAACAGTGTGCTTCATACCTTTTTTCTTCAAAAATAGAACTACTCAGGCAGTAGTAAATCACTGTTCTTAAATCAGGTTCTATAGCTATTTAGAATTTCCTGCTCTTTTTCACTCCAAAAATTTAATTACATTTTATGGACCGTATCAGATACAGCTCTCCTCACTTCCAAAATCCAATTAGTGCTACAGAAGGATAGACTATACAAGGATAATGTAACATTCTATTGATTTACCTTTACAGTGTTTTTCAAAAATGCCCTTTTACACTAAGATTTTTGGCCGTTGTGATTTCTTTAAGTGTATCTATCGTCTATTTGCTCTTAACATCGTGAGGAAACATTGAATATCACTGTCAATCCTAATTTCTCTGTCTTACAAGACACCCCTCTTTCTTTGGAATTACCCATATAACCACCTCTCTGTGCAGTGTTTTAATGTCCTTTACTAACAGCCAGAGTTACTGTCTTAACTGCTGACATTTTTACAGAAGTTCCTGGCTATGCAGAATTGTTTTTTCTCATCCTTTCATAGAATCACAGAATGGT
>NW_010229452.1:0-210 GCF_000690775.1 Eurypyga helias
AAAGGAGTATGAAAGGGGCAGAAACTAAATAACAATAAACCACCTTTTTCTGCCTGCTCTAGCAAGTGATGGGGGTGGGGAGGAGCGGCGAGCACTCTGGTTTCCCCAAATCTTAACGTGGTTTCCCTCAAAAAATCATGCCTGGGATGGAGAGGGAGGGACCTGCTTGAACCTTGAGGCTGCAACATCACCTGGGGTTTGCCGAGGTGT
>NW_010229452.1:343-574 GCF_000690775.1 Eurypyga helias
CCGGTGCCTGGGTTTGCGGAGCAGGCGCCCCGAGCCGTTTGCAACCCCGGGGAGAAAGGCCGGAGCTGCAACTGAGCGCAGCCTCGATGGTGAGATAAGGGAGCAGGGAAAACCTGCGCGCGCGGCTCCCGCAGCATCCCAGGCCTGGTGCAACACGTCCGGCTGCGCTTCCACCAAGCCCTGCCAGCGCCAGTGCCGCTCCCCAGCCGGGCCCCAGCCAAGGCTGCGCAG
>NW_010229453.1:0-211 GCF_000690775.1 Eurypyga helias
CAGCGTGAGCCGTCCGTGAGCTGCTGCCTTTCCTGCCGACCCCCGCTGCCCCTTTTCGCCTGGGAAAAAAAAGGGAATTTTTTTTTGTTTGTTTTTTTCCTCCTCCCACCGGGTTAAGGAGGCGGCGGGGAAGCCCCCGACCCCGCAGGGACACCGGAGCGGGGAGCGGCAGAGCCAGGGCCCCCCCGCCGGCGGGGGGAACGGCGGGCCC
>NW_010229453.1:273-512 GCF_000690775.1 Eurypyga helias
GCCCGCGGGGAGCCGGCTGCGGGCGGAATGCATCTCCCGCCGGGAGCATCCCTCTGGCATCTTCCGGACCATCGGCGCTGGGAATACGATTCGCCGGGAACGAGGTGTCGTGGATTGCGAGAGCTCAGGAGCATCCCCAAGGCTTTGACCAGCTCCAGCCAGGGACGAGCGGGCTGTGACGCTTCTCCAGCTCGGCTCCCCGATGGACAATGAGGTGTTCCCCGCACCGGTGGAGGTGG
>NW_010229454.1:0-500 GCF_000690775.1 Eurypyga helias
CCAACACCCCTTCCGCGACACCCCCCGCCTTTCTCCCTTCTTTTTTTTCCGCTCAGGCTGAATTTACTCGAAAAGCTGCAATTTCCCTAAGTAAATCTCCAGATTTGAGAAGCTTTAATAACTTTCCCACATGCTCCGGGGGCTTTTGTCAGGGAGGAGGCGGATGGAACCGCAGTGATTTGGGGAGGGGGGGGTCCCCCCATCCCGAGATCGCTGCGAGGGCTGTAGCCCCGCGCCCCGCTGCCGCGTTTTTGGGCGTGCGGGGTTGTTGGTTTTGGGAAACAAAAGCGCGGTTGTGAATTTTAGATGTTCAGGTGACCCTGTTTCTTGATCTACGTAAATATAATTAAAAGTCCTTTTTGTGGCATTAATAAAGAGTTATTTGTACACCATTTCCAGGGCAGCACAAAGAGGACCTTTATGCGGGAGAAGTTGCGAATGGAGTCCAATTTATACAAAATTCTGTATTTTTAGCCCTGGACTCTGTTTGGACGGAGCCT
>NW_010229455.1:0-6374 GCF_000690775.1 Eurypyga helias
TTGAGTAGTGAGAGTCAGACCCAGGCAGCCTCAGCGTCGCAGCCCGAGAGCAATTACAGGTTGAGAGCTGCAGTTGGAGGGCCCGAGCCCGAGCACTGCCACAGCAGATACTGAGCAAACCCTATCAGCAAGACCGGGAAAACTGAACAAACCCACCAACTCCCTCACGAATGAGCCAGCACAGGAGTTAGCAAAGCAGCTAATGCAGGAGTCAGGGAGAATGTTAGTAAGTGCCAGGAAGTAAATGAGCAAGAGAGTAAGAGAGAGAGTAACAGCTACCGGACCCCCATTTCACCTCTGCCCCGAGCATGATGTACTATGGAATGAAATACTCCCTTGGTCAGTTTGGGTCAGATGCCTGAACTGTGTGTCCTAGCACTGCCTGTAACGAGACCACGAGAGCTGGGAACGTAGCTGCAGTGTCAGAAGCAGAGAAAGACCTTGAAACTGGTGCAGGCATTCCCCAGTGCCAGCTAAGAACTTATCAGTGCTGCTCTCTGCATCCAGGAACACAGCTTCCTAGATTTAACTAGAGTTAACTGTTCCTGACTGAATCCACCACATAGCTGATGATCAATTGACAAGTTGCTGCCATTCAAGTCATCATGGTTTGCTGTTGAATATTTGCTTATAATGTTTTTGATAAGATAAACCTATAGGGATTTCTTAATCTCTTAGTTTAGCGATTAAGGCCACTCCAGAACTTTCCTTACACCTTGCAAATATATGGCCATGTCTTTTGAAGTATGACCATCAGTTAGTCATACTATCCAGGCAGAATTACCCCAGGGACAAATGCTACTCATTAATACTGTATTGTACTTCTTTTCAACATCCTGCCTTGCATGTAAAACTCCAGAAATGTCAATAGTCACCTGTACTGCAATATTGTCTACAGCTGGCTCATGTAACTTCATTTCTACAATATATATAGAGATTATACAATTTATATACTATATAAATTTGCAGAAAGTCCTGACATACATACTCTGGGTGTGGCTGGAGTAAAATATTGCATTAGGTCTATCATGATGCATGGTCTGCAGTGGGGTTCATGTTCCTATGTAATCTAAATGGTCTTTCTTAACTAGTCAGTGTTTTCTCCTCTGATAATTTTCAATGATCTGCACATTTTTTGATGAATAATGTAAATTATTTTATATGTTCTTCTAACTATATTTCAAACGCTATATTTTTGGTCAGGTGCAGCTCTGATTTTATACAGACTTGATTTGGTTTTTGTCATCAGAAATTCTTTTGATATAAACTCAAGCATCCCACAGATATTTACATCAATAGTGACCAGGCTATCTGATTCTGCCTCTAGCTTTGCAGAAACTGACAATTACATAAGGAAGTGATGTGAAACGGTCATTTATGCCTAAGCTGCTCCTCACTCTTGTTGAGTGAGCTTCTTCATGACTTGGTTCCAGGAATGGAACCAAGCCAGCAGCCTGTTAGCTACTGTGAGGCTTTCCTTGTATTTATTTGCCTGATAATGCCTTCGTTTATTAGAAATTGAAGTGTTATCCCTTCAATCACTCTTCTACAAATGCGTCATCTCCATGTATTTGCCTCTTCAAATGAGCGTGACTGACCTGGGAGTGTCTGAAGAATCTTCACTGACTCCCAGCATTTTGAAGCCTGTATGAGGGAAAGGTCAAGATGCTTAGGTTTATTTAGGAAACATTAATTCCTTTCTCATAGCTGCTGTAAATATTGTCTCCTTATCTTGCAAGCCTATCATAGGAAGAATAATTATAGCCTTTCTACTCCCTGGAATTTAAAGTAGTGTCTGGAAGTTAGCTGAGAGACTAAAAACCAGAGTATTTGGCAGACAACATTTTACACAGAAAAAACTGCATGAAACAGTGGTCTCATATGACAGCTAGTTAATAGTCCCCACTGTTCTTCTTTTGAAAGTAAATAAATGAGACTTTCTTTATTTTTCCAACAAACATAGATTGAAAGAAAAAGTTACAGGTCAAGGTCACAGCCATACATTGTCCTGTTCATTCATCTCAGCCCTTAGCATACTACCAAGCTCACACAAGCTCAGGACAATGACACATGAATGAAAGGCAGTTTCCAAAAAGGGTCTAGTTCAGACAAAAGGACATTTTCCCTGAAAAGCTGAAAAGCATCCTTTGGTATAAGGATTGTTACTTTTTAGAAAACTTACATTTAGTCTGCTCTCCAAAATGTGGTCATTACAATTGGTAACATTTTCAACCAGTGGTGAATTTTTCATTTCCGGTCACTTAGAATGACAGTGTTCTTTGACTACACGCCCACCTCCGGCCTCTCAAAGCCCTGATTTCAGGAGACCAGCTGGCATATTACATGGAGAGTGCTTAGCCTGATGTTCTTTTCCCTGGATAAATAATGGTCGTATTCTCGCTGATACTGAACTGTAAGTTCAGTAAGTAGTAAGCAATATCTAGAATTATCCTTTTTCTACTGCTTTGCTCCTAATTGGGCATTTCTTAAACAGCCAAAATCTAGCCAAGAAATTTCACATTTAACTCTTCTATTTTTAGTCATTCCTTGCCTAAAATGTAATTATCTGCTATGGCCTTTTTAAAGGCCTCTGCAATCAGAGTATTGTGTGATAAAGATGTGTCAGAAAGAGGATATTTACAGAGAGCAAGTTGAAGTATGAAAGTCCCCTCAGGACAATTTCAACCCTTACACTGATACGGTGTATGCCACAGATGTCTACCACATCCTGAACACATCAGTCACTATATATTAAATCATTCTTAAAACCTGTCTATAGCTGGGAATTTTCTTTTTTTTTAAACAACAGAGCAGATTTTATGTTCAGAGTAATTTTAACAGTGGAAAGAAATTTAATTCTTTCCTCTGTGTGAACAACTGTTGATGTTCCTGTTGATGTTCCCTGCCCTCATCCTTTCATGCTAACTTCTAGGTCTCCTTCCTTTGTACTTTTCTGCTTCCCAGAGCCCAGAAAGTGACTCAAGCATGTCCAAGCAGAACTCCTAAGCCTCATATTCTATCCAGAAACCTAGATTTTCAGAATTTAAAAGAATTCTTGATTTCCACTGGCGTCATCACTGTAACATGAAGGCCTAGGCAAAATCAGCCTTGAACATATTTAAAAAAACCCAAACAAACAAACAAACAAACAACAACAAAAAAAAACCAAAACACCCCACACCCAAATGAAAAAGAAAATAAATGTACCTACAAAAGCTCAGGACATAAAAATCCATTTGCGTGAGATGTTTATATGGAGAAAATTTTGACATAGATATAAACAATGTTCCTTTTCACTATCTGAGACATCTTGAGGGGCAAAGACTTTTCTCCCCTATGGACACAAGAGGACAGCAAAACTTTTCCCTGTCCAGGTAAAAAGGGCAATATAGTTAGTGCAGATGAGCATGTAAAACTAAGATTTACAATTGTGTTTTCCCCCAAAAAAATATATGGAGAAGAAAGATGTCCAGGGCACAGTTGCAGCTGTTGGAGAAAGAAGTGGTCTTTGAAGTGCTGGGCAGGAGTACAGAATATACTGGAGAAAAAGTGTTAGAAGCTAAATAGTATTTATTTATTACTCACTAAATGTGGCACAAACTGACTGTTAAAAGCCTGGAAAGACTGTCATATTTAGTGAAGATAAACACCTGTTTTCTAAAATGGAGGAATGAAATATCAATGTTTTTGGAGCACACTCACAGGTCCTAGCAATTAAATACCTGTGTGGAATTTTTAAAAGGGATTTTAAAAAGCTGAATAGATTTCTGTGGTTATAGAGCACCAGGGCAGTCTATTTCTTACTCAGGCAAATACAGCAACTGAAGAAATTTCATTTCAGTAAAATTTCCTGAAGAAGAAAGGGGTCCATTCCACCATTCTCCTCTCTCATCTTCCCTCATCTACTCTTAAATTTCTCATAATTAAAATAAACTTGCCACTGAATGACACCAAGGTTCTAACTGATTTTCCTCATGTTCAGTATTTTCACTCACAGGTCAAAGCATCTCTGCTGGAAAAAACTACTACTGGATGGAACAAATATAGACAGGAATGCTTGAAAATGCTGCAGGAATCAACTGTAGTTACTGGTAAGGAAACAAACAGTAGAATAAGGGAGCATGTTAAGTAACATTGCTGAATATGAAAATATTCTTTTACTTACTTTGCAGAAGTGTGTGACTGTTTATAAATTCTAAATGTAGAACAATCAGCGCTAATGAGACATGCAAACATGCAGTCACGAAGTTAATGGCTCTTTTTGTCCTGAAACATATTAGGTTCCTATATGTAAAACCAGATCATATACAGAAATGAACCATTGAGCAGCTGGTGGTGAGCTACCACTATGGTGCAGCACTAAGGGCCTGGTCAAGAGGTAGCTGCTACCCATTACTGGTAAGAATCATGTCATTCTTACCATGAAAGACCAATTTTCACATCCCTTTTAAGCCTGAAGGCAGTAAAACCTATATTTCTGGAAATTATGCTAACCACAGGAGGACAGACTATCCAGGAAAAAACAGTTGTCTCCCATTTCTATATTTCAGAAACTGAGCCATGGCAGACACAAAGCCAAAATACATGAGGCAAGGCACAGTCTGGATTTTGCCTAATCAAGGCAGCTTATGCATTTTGTGATACACTCAGGTTAATGAGCTAAGACATATAGACCAGCTTGCCCCATCTTCACCTGGCACTTATAACCATAAGGTGTCTTATTTATTCTCCTGTCTCCACAGCTTTTGGATTCTTGTCTGAAAAGCAGCATAGATTCAGAAGACAGTGTCTTCTCCTGAAAAGTGGCAGAGGGAGGAACTGAGTCCACATCTCCTACCTCTGGTGGAGTGCTCTAAATTTTTTGCTGTTTGGCAAAAGGGGAACTAAAAATCTGTGATTATTTCACCTTTAAAAGTATAAACTCTGCTCATCTAGATGTCTCTCTGAAGGAAAGAATGACATAGGCTTGGTTTGAGTAGTTGGAGAAGCTCAGGAAGTAGCTGGGAAAGAAGTGACGAGAGTCACAAAGCAAAGATTAGGAGTGAAACTGTGCTCTGTTTTGTACTCACTGGCTATAGACAGGTCTCTGGTCCCCTGTGCAAGTGATACACTCATGGTCATTTGGCTTGGTGGCTACCTTACACCACCAACTGAACAGAGAGACTACAGTATGGTATTATGAGCTCTGACCCCCCTTGCTAGTGGCAGAAACCCGCATTTATGACATTGTAATGCGCAACTTTGTCAGCCAGAACGTATGGTCTGATTAAGATCAATGTGTGTATTTTTTATTATTCAAAATGTATTTAGGAATTGGAAATCAATCCAAAACATTGACCTGGGAAGTTAAAACAACAGAAATAAAATTTATAAAAGAAAATGAAGAGGTTTTTCAAGCCTAAATTATGTAATATTTTATGTTTAAAGTTCCTTAAACTTTTTCCAAAATGTTGACATTTCTAAGTTTCACAGGCCTTTGCAAACAAAAGGAAGATATACCCTGTGAGTCAAAAAACTATTTTTAGTGATCACATTCAATAACAGAATTTCTCTTCTTTCAACTGAAGTAGGAGTTGCTGAAAATGAGCAGTTATGCTTGGGCATGGCAGCATGTTAAAGGAATGAATCCTTATGCTCTCCAGCCTTCATCACTGACCTGCTCCAGAGGCAGCTGCAGCTCCTGACAGCTACAACAGCATAAGCAAATTGCCTTAGCTTATACTGTGAAGCTGTAACAGCTAGGGAAACAAAGGAAGACCCCATTCTCATTTCTGATCCCCATCTCCACCAAGGACTTGGTTCAGCTTTCGTAGTATATGTGGGACAGGAAATGCTCACTCATTGTTCTTGAGATTTTGGATGTGCTTAAAAGCAAAAAAAAAAGAACAGTACCAGCTATGAAAATGCAGCTAAATAGCTATTGAGGACTACCAGAACTTTCTAGGGCATGCAGAGTTCCAGTCAGGAGCTAAGGCTCATGTAAAACTGAAGTTGTCCAAACATGTCAAGAACAACATATGTGAGCAGACACACAGAGAAGACAAGCTCATTATTAAACAGGGCAGGGAAATAAAGGAGAATCACTAATAAAGAAGGATCCAGAAAACTATAGGTCCCTTAGTCTTGCTTCAGGTAGGATAACCCTTGTTCAAGGTGACCCACTATATATATAGCAGTGATAGCTGGGGGAAAATAAAAATTCCAGTCCCAGTTCTCTGTGATGTTTATGTATTTTTCATGGGCAGACACTGGATGAAAACAGAAGTAATCTGGGGTGGGGAACTTGTGCTTTTCACACTCGGGGAAAATGGAAGTACTAGATTCAGGTTACATCAACTTACAAGACAGAAATAAAGATTATATGAATTATATAT
>NW_010229456.1:0-271 GCF_000690775.1 Eurypyga helias
GCACTCCAGGTGGGGTCTCACCAGTCATCCCGCAGTAAATCACGTTGGCGTCACCACTTGGCGGCGAAGGTAACGGACTTCATGCAACTCTATGAGAGTCACAAGCGAAGCCGTTTATTCACAAACCCAACAAGCTTATGTAGGATTTGGTTATCGCCATCATACCACGCACTTACATTCATTGGTTCATTGGCCCGTCCACGCGCCTAAAGCTAACGTAACTGGCCTAACCTCAGTAACATCTCCATCCTTTAGACCCTGTTTTTCTCAC
>NW_010229457.1:0-29667 GCF_000690775.1 Eurypyga helias
GCTGTGCCCCGGGGTGTGCCGGCAGCCGCCGGCCCAGCCTCCCCGCCCTTCCCGGGGCTGTGCCCGGGCAGCACCGCGGTCCTCCGGCGGCGGTGAGCTGGGGAGGGAGTGCTTAACCACTTGTTCTGACGGAAACTAACTCCGAAGGTGCTGCTGGGAGGTCGTTTTAACCTTTTCTCGGTGGGCCCCGTGGTGCGGGGACACCGTTTTTGCATAGTGCCTGCACAGGTACCGGCACTATATACAATAGCAAAGAGCTTTGCAGGTGATGGGCTTAAAACTTGGAGAGTCTTGGCACCCGTTCGTGCTCAGGTGATGTCGCTTTGCCTGCATCTTCGTTGCTGTTATTCTGTACTGCTTCGTTATTCTGTACTGTTACGGCTATGTCTTACTCCCTAGAGATAAACTGCGCTTTTTAGTACTTCTTGTTTCATTTAGCAGTGCAACGAGAAATTTGCATCCCTACCTGACATAAGCCCTGAGGCAGGTCTATGGGTGCACGTGCTCCTGGCTTGGGATGCTTCAGGCTGATAATCAGCTGTCACGTTTATGGAAATTAAAACTGATGAATAAGCGTGAATCACTTGAACATAGAGAAGTAAACTTAAAAAAATTGGCAGCAGGGCTACTCTAATTGCAGTTACTCACTTGTGTAGTTGACTTTTGAGAACACCATCAATAATGTCAAGGAAATAAAGGATAGCTCCGTGAAAAGAGGAAATACGTGGAGAAAATAAACATGTCCTTGAAGGTCTAAAGATAGATATAGTACCTTCTGTGAAAGCTTGCTTTAATATTAAAAAATGTTAGGTTTGCCTTTCTGTGACTCTTTTTCAACAGTCTTTAAGCAAAAAAGGTTTGAAACATCATCTTGCTGAAGAGGAAGAAAAGTTTTCATGGTCCAGCAGCCTTAGTTCAGTTGGTCTAAAGGCATGGGCTGTTCTGGCTCTTTATTTGGGGAGAGGGGAGGAGTGTCTGCTCTGGAGCATTCTACAGCCAGGCGTTACTGCTTACAGGCGGTATAATCCTTCCATTGTAGCACGTATTTACTTTTTTAGTCACACAGAAGGGGGACTACATACAGATGTGATAATGTTGACAGAAGCAGAAAAATCGCCAGTATCCTTAAAACCATTGTGACTGTGGTTTACAGCAGTAGTTAAATTGAGGAAGCTATTTCTGGTGGTGTTGACCATTTGTGGGGAGGTTTCTTGTTTGTTTGTTTGTTTTTCTTGTGTTGCATAAGAATAATCTTAAAAAGTCAAGCAAGCCTGAAGATAACTTCTTCAGTGTAGATTCTAATTTCTGGAATTTCAGGGTTACAAGAAGTCATAACAAACCGTGAAGTGTTCTAAATGTGTTTAAATGAGCACGAGGAAGTGAAAAGGCCAGTCCGTGGGGTGGGGAGGGTGCAGCTACTGGCTGCCCTTGGGTTACCGACGCCAGCGATGAAAAGCACGTACGTCGGTACTTTCTGCTGTAGACCGTGTGCAGAGGATAAGAGCCGTATTAACCTGCAGTCAAGCTCACACTTGTGTTTTCCCCTTCCCGTGTTCAGCTTCACTGTGATTTAACGTGGCTAGGAAGATGGGCATTTCCCGCTGAGACCAGGGTATTTTCAGGTGACTTTGCAGCTGCAGTGTCTGAGAGGGCCAGACAACTTTTATTTGAATATCAAAGCTCCGTTTAAGTAACTTGAAACTTTTTGGTGTTAATTATATTCTTTTGACTGGTTAGTAAAAACATTTCAGAACCCATGTAGTGAAATTTATTGCACCACGTATGCAAACTGAAGGTGGTTTTCTCCCCCCTTCCTCCTCCTCCCAATTAAGTAATAATCCAAAGAATCTTTTATGTCCTCATTTTGAACCCATTCTGCAACATCTTGTTGCCACTTGCATTTACCAAGAGTTATGGTCTGAGCACAACTGTGAATTTCATGTGGAACTTCTAAGGAAACCTCTACCAAGTGAATGTTTTGTTGTGGTTGCCTTTGGTTTGGAAACAAGCTGGCAACATCAAGGAGAAGGAGCTGTTCCTGTCTCACAAACTGTCATCTGTTGTTGGAAAACTCAAGCTATAGCCAATATGGGGAGTTGTATTTCTGACCTTCCAAGGAGGGTTGCTTCTCTGGCCTGCTTAATTTGGGGAGAAAGAAAGAACAGAAAGCTGGAGATGCAGAAGATGCATGTTGAGAGTGGGGAAGATAACATTTGTTGAAAGCTGGTGTCCTACGCACACTCAAATACTTCACTCTTGGAAACTGAACTTGTGGCTTATTCTGCAAAACTGCCGATGCGTGGTTGAGGAGGAAACTCGCGGTTCGGGGTAGGACTGTAAGGGAGTACTCAGGCAGAAGGGGAAGGTAACTTTTTGTGTTTGTTTTCCTGATGTGAAATACTTTTTGTGAAAAATGTGGTAATCATCTCAAAGTAGTTGTGGGCTGCTTTGGTAAACCGGTCCAAGTTACGCGACATCAGTTTGTATCCTAATGAGCTGCAAGTCTCAGTTCAGACTTCAGTGTTTTGTCACTGACACCTGTCTAATGCATGGATTCACGTCTTGTTACTGAGGTACATAGGATGCAAATACTTACAATAAGAATGGCAGTCTCATAGTAATACAGAATCATAGAATGGTTTGGGTTGGAAGGGACCTTAAAGACCATCTAGTTCCAACCCCCCTGCCATGGGCAGGGACACCTTCCACTAGACCAGGTTGCTCAAAGCCTCATCCAGCCTGGCCTTGGACACATCCAGGGATGGGGCATCCACAGCTTCTCTGGGCAATGTGTCCCAGTGCCTCCCTTCCCTCTCTGGGAAGAACAACTTCTTGATATCTAATCTAAATCTCCCCACTTTCAATTTAAACCCATTACCCCTTGCCCTGTCACTGCAGACCCTTGTAAAACATTATATATGTTACATATAATGTAGAGCCAAAGTTTTTGAGATGTCTGACGAACTTCTGATTTCGTATTTTAAGGAATTAATAAAATGTTAAATTAAGATCTTAGTTTGTTCTTTTTGCTGGGATGAGACATCTGTTGTTCCTCTTTCTGTCCTCCAAGAAAGATGAGAAAATCCGAGTATGCATGTGTGTCTTTAAACTTGTGTGACGTGGAGGCTGACTGCTCCTAAAGCAGATAGGACTTAATTATATTTTTTTTGATTGATTGATACTGCATCAACGCTGTTAGAGAGTAGCTGCATCTCGGAAGGCAGCGGAGCTGCTCTTTCATGTTACATAGGCTTCCTTCAGTACTGGTGAGAAGATGGTGGTTTCCTGTAGTGATTTGAAAATTGAATCAAACCATTCTTAATTATGCAGTGACAGACATGTACAGAGAGAAGGTGGCAGTTTCTGTGCATGCTTCAGCTGTTTCATGGGAATGGAAGTGCTGATTTTTGAAGTACTTGGTAATATGTGTATTTATAGCAAATATTTTTTTGTCTTTACTCTTGTTATTGCTGTGGGAGATGTGCTTGGTTATAGAATGGAAAGTGGTAGGAAGCTTTACTGTGGAACACGTCAGGCAGTAAAGCAATAGCGAGGAGAGAAGAGCCAGGTTGATTATTGTCTGGAAAGGGCATTGTGAGAAAACCAGTCTCAAACTTCAGGAGGGAGCTGCAGCTAATGGTGGAAGAGCATTGCAAGGAACTGTTTGCGTGCATTCCTCCGTCCCTTCCCTTCTTGGAAACGGAGAGCTGAGATTCTTAGTGTTTGAGGAACAGCTCTTCTCCATACTGAGTGTTTTTGGGAACCAGGAAACAGCAACGGGATGGCTACACGAAGAACATCTACAGCCAGATCGTGGTGTTTGGCCTGGAAACTCTTAATTTTGATCCTAGAGTTTTGCATCGTGCTATAATACAGTATTTTTGATTTTAATCACGATAGAAAGGGAGAAACAAGCTATTTTTATCTCACTGGTGTTGGAGGGAAAAGTTACTTTTGTTTTTCTCAGTGGTCAGCTTTTTGTTTGTTTTGAAGCCTTTTTGTGCGAAGGAAGGTTGTGGATATATGGGGAAGACAGACTGGTAGTAGTAAGTAGTATCCTATTGCACCTGAAGGCAAGTGTGCCAGAGGAATGAAAACATGGGGACACTGACACCAGAGGATGAAAGAGGTGGGTGTCCCTGAAGGTGTGGTTTATTTCGGGGGTTAGTGTTCTGAAGTGCACAGGTTTGTTACAGAGGTTGTAATTACTAGAACAGACATAACTTTGAAGTGATAAACTTTTAAATGGAATCAGAATAATTATTTCTGGTTTTGTACACAGTGGAATCTGACCTTTTCTCTCTCCCTACTTTTTGCATTGAAAACAAGTTAAATGTACTCTGCAATGGGTTGTTTTAAATCCCATAAAAAGGATTTTGCCAGGTAAATTCTACAGCAGCACTTTGAAACACGTGGAGCAGTATTTTTCTTTTTATCTTAGATCAAGAATATCCTAGACTATATTTGTATCTGTTGTTTTATTGCGAGGTGCACTCTGAAGGAAAACCAAGTCTGTCGCTAGTAAAATAGCCTGGGAGGTGCTTTTACTACTACTATTCTGTTTGGCGTCACAGGAAATTCCTATTATTGCAGTGATGCTGACGGTAAAATGAATATTGGAAACACTAATGGAATAAATTAGAATTACTGGTTTGTACTCCAAGTACTGAATGAGAAGATTGTTTTGCACTTAGTGTTTTCACTGCAGGACTTCAACGCGATGTTTCCTGTCCAGGGGTGACAATGATTGGTTTGGCTGTAATAATGAAACACTTGGCTGAACAAAGGGTGATATTGGGCAAGAGGGATGGTGCGTGAGAGTTGATATTTGTAGCGTATGCGCTGGCCAACTCTGCTCTCCTTTTCTGCTCGTAGCTTTAATTTGAGTCTCTTACATTGTCATGAAGTAATACTTAGTAAAGTATTTGAATGTTTAGGAGAACAACCCTTCTAGACTGCTATTCGAAGTGCAGCTGAGTTGGTAGATACAGCATTTGAGGTTTAGTTAAGAAAATACAGTATAGAGCATGGTGGAAAGTCAGTGGAAGTGGTGTTTGTATATTGCTGTTACGGTAGTCAGAGGTCTGGCAAAACCTGGATGTCTTTCATCAGGCTATTTTAAGGGACGTGTAAACACCTGCTTCGTTGGTGGCTGCAACAGTAGAAGTCTTTGGGTACCAGAGCAAAGTCAGAGCAAGGTGAAGGTATATAAATGGAGGTATTGCAATGAGTACCAATGGTGTCTTCCCAAAATATGTAGTTTTTGCAGATGCCAGGATCTGGATAAGAGTTCTGTTATTTCTAGCTGTTCTCCCTAATTTATCCTTCAGGATGTTCTGGCCATACTGCACACTTTCTGTAGTTGAACGGGATCATGCTAAACCCCTGATTTCTACCAAATTTCCCCTCTTACTGTTATTTGATAATTGGCATCTGTGAACATCCAAGTGCTTAGCCCGAAGAGCAACACTATTAAGTGTTGCTATATGAAAAAGTGTGTGGTTTTACTGAAGCTGCCACCATTTATCCATGCTGTAGTAAAGTGCTTTCCGCAACTGTATGACTGATGACAACATCTAGAATACTGTTGGCTTCTGTATTTCAATGCAAACCTCTAAATTTTAAAGCCAAAGCTACCTTGTTTGGAGCCAGTTTGTACAAAGGTCTGTAAATCCTGGGTTTTAAGGTCGTATTCCTCTTAAGGAGGAGTATTCTGGTTTTGGATGATACTCAAATTTGTGTGTGTTGGGTTTTTTTTATTGTCTAATTAATTTGTATTATGCTCAGTTGTTCCAGCTGGGTTTGTGAGGGCAACACATCATGATGGTTCTAGGGTTATCCTCTGCACAGATGCACCCAGTCACACACCGAACCTTTGGTTTAGGCCACATGCACTTCATGAAAATAGTACCGGATTTTGTGTCTGTTCTTACGTCGAGGAAGAGAGGTGACCCTTACAATACATTTCCTGGGAATCTCCTGAGTATTTGGTGTAGGCCAGGATACTCAGTTTTGTATGGTTTCAAGCCTTTAGCTTTAGAATCTCTAAAAATGGTTTAAAAATAAGGGCCTTTTCCAAAGAAGGTGTTTTATCCTTGTCCACCTAAGTTCAGGTGAGCACTGAATGTCTGGTAGATGACAGTGGAATTAAGGCAGAAGCGCTCTCTCATAAGGATGCAAATTACAAGAAACAAACTTAAGTTTTAACTTACTTTTTTTTAAAAGTTGCACCATTGCTATGGATTTAGTTGTGAATCCAGGAATTAATTTGGGTATCTGAATATTTTACAGGCTCCTTGCATATGACACTAAATTCTACAGAATGATGCAGTGCTTAACAAAATAAAATTATCTTGCTTTTTATTCATTTGAGAGCACTTCCAAGCCTGTATTGTTTCAGGTTTCTTCTTTTGCCTATTGATGATCTTGCCTAAGAGCTGTTGTTTCACACTGCCTAACCCGGTGACCGTTCTGATAGTAATCTGATAGTGGTTAGTATCACTGACTTCAAACCAAGAATTCAGTCTCGTAAAAGTTACAGCATGAAGAGCTGTCATAGTCCTCATCATTCTACAGAACAAATAAATTATGTAAATGCTTAATACTTCTTTAAGAGAAGTAAAGAGTGTTTGCTGTCTTTATTTATCCAGGGAGAAGGGAATTGAAATACAGATCTTCAGACTTAACTTTATTTCTCTCTCTTCTACAGCTATCGAGTGCAAACCCTGTGTATGAGAAATTCTACAGACAGGTATGTATGCTCTTGTTGAGGGAACAAACTTAATATTCTTTCTTTGAAACACAAAACACTTTTCTCATAGACTTCAGCATGGCCAACTGTGTAAGCAATAAAAGTTCAAGGAAAATTATTCTGCTTTAAATTTTTTTTATAGTAACTAACACTTAGGTCTGAGGTATATTGCTATAAATTCAATATTGGTTGTAAGATGACTAATTTGCTAGGGAACTGCCAGGTATGTAGGACATATCACTGTACAGTTAGACTGGTAGCTCTTGGAGTGGAGTAAATTCTTGCGAAATACTGTGTTGATAGGTTCTTTGTCCCTTTTCAAAAGGGAAGCTGAATTTCTTGTGTTTGTAGTGCAGTCAGAGTTACGTAAGACTTGGATCACTCCGAGTATCTCCAGAGGTTCTTACAGGATGCTTGTAAGGAGTAAAATTCGGATGGAAGGCCGCTGAATGCCAAAAGAACACATGTAGTTCTTGTAGCTTCACTCAACAGATACAAATCTTTTTACTTTGTAGTGTAAAAATAAAATATAATTATAGATAAAAATATACTAATATAAATTTTATTTATCATCTGTATTTTATATTTGGGCCCAGCAAAAATCAAGTATATTGATTCCTATAAATACAGCTTTTTTGAAAACTAGGTGTTTCAACTACTTTATAATAGCAATATTTTGTATTGTGTCTGGTGTACATTATTGTACAAACATATATAAAAACTTTTAAGGAAATTTAAGTGAATGACTGTAAAACAATTAAAAATAGATTTTTTTAAAATTTTTTTTAATAAGACCTGACAAGTAATTGATGAGCCCTGTAAAAAAAACAGCCTTCTAGGAAGTTTTTTCCTTTGTGCAACTGGTAATGCTGTTTATATGACCTATTTATTTAGGAACTTCTTTTGGGCATCAACATTATAATGCAAGTGTATCTGCTGGGGAAGAGAGAAGACCATGATTTCTCTCTATGCTCCATTTTTGGGTTGTGCTTAGAGAATTAGTCTCATTATCGAGCTCATAAAACAGCAGTTAAAGTGTATCAGCCTATGATGCCTGAAAAGATTGAGCTTTCTATTATACTTTAACAAGGGTTTTTCTCTGCTGCAGGAGAGTAGCAGTTTTGAAATTGCTGAGCAAGAAGAGAGAGTTTGCCTTGAGCTAAGTTCAGATGGCTCATGAAGGTTGAAGGAGATAGTATCACTCTCACAAAGTTTTCCTTTAGTCTGATGGACAAATCCATTGTGTGTTTACCTCTGGGAATTAGGTTAAAAGCCCTAGGAGAATCCCATATTATGGTGACTGTTATATGGTCATGAGAAAAGGCACAAGACTCATTTTTTTTGCATGTCAGGTTTTCTAGCTCAATACTACTGACCCTCACTGTTACGTGCCATCTTTGCCACATGCCTGCCTGTCTCTTCCTCCTGACTGCAATTGCTTAACCACTGAAATGTGAAGCAAAACGTTGGATAAAGAAACTGAATTTAAGCACAAATGTGGCAGTGGCTCCTCAGTCACTTAGCATCTTGTGCTTGTGTTGGAATATATAGCCTAGTGAAATTGGAGCACTGTTTGTTGTCCACCAGTCTCAGTAGTGCACAGGACCAGGGATTCCTTGAATGTGATGTCACTGTTGGTGAGGATGTGCCAATGGATTTGTTTTCCAGAGGGTTAGTTTTCTGACTTGCTCAGCGAAACTCTTTTCTGCAAGCATCTGTCCTAAAGAGGAGCTTTAGAATGTACTATGTCTGAAGACTTTCAGTTGCACTAGACAACTTTTTCCTTCCCTCCCTTAGATAAGGAGATGTCAACTTCCGGAATAGAAATAGAAAGACATTTCCCACGTTGTCCTGTGGTGTTGGCAGAGCATGTTTTTATTCTTTCATACCAGAAGCACTTCAGAGCATTCCATGCAACTTGAGAACAAATTCCTCACCTGAATTAGATCTGATGCTTAGTACACTTCCAGTTCTACCCCAAACTTAGTAATTCATCTTGCATAACATGTTGTTGGGGCTTTACCCCAGACGGCAACTGAGCACCACACAGCCGCTCGCTCGCTCCTCCGTGGTGGGCTGAGGGAGAGCATTGGAAGAGTCAAAGTGAGAAAACTCCTGAGTTGAGATAAAGACAGTTTAATAGGTAAAACATAAGCCACACAAGCAAGCAAAGCAAAGCAAGGAATTCATTGCCCACTTCCCATGGGCAGGCAGGGGGTCAGCCATCTCCAGAGGAGCAGGGTTCCGTCATGTGTAATGGTTACTTGAGAAGACAAACGCCATCACTCCGAACGTCCCCCCCCTTCCTCCTCCTTCCCCCCGCTCCGTATGCTGACCATGACGTCATATGGTCTGGAACATCCCTTTGGTGTGGTCAGTTGGGGACTGCTGTCCCAGCTGTGTCAGGACAGGAAAAGCTCTGCCAAGTTTGTGTAAAACTGACAGACGTTAGCGATCATCTTTGTGTGGGGGTCAAACTTAGGCCAAGTTTCTGCACTTTTTTAATGCTTAGTGAGCATCTCCATCCCAGCATGCCAGACTCAGTAATTTGTAAAGAAATTTAAATCAGCCCTTTAAAAAAAATAGGTACTAAAATTTAAGGAATTAGTTGAACAAAAAGCAACTGTGTCCGTAGCAGGTTAATTAAGAATCCTGCTTAAATTCCTTGAAGTTACCTTCTTCTGGGTTGGAGGTGAGGAAATAACAGAAACATACAGCGGTCGTACTGTGTTAATGTGTGACTTTCACGAACGAGTAGAAACGTTCCAGGCTGGAGGCTTTCTGAGTGGATGCCAAGATCATGGTGTTCATTATGGGCAAGGTCAACTCCACTAACTGAAAAAGGGATTTGATGCAGTGTCTTCATGACTTTTTGTCTGTGATATGGACAGCGTGCTCATACAGGCTGAATCAGACATTTCGACATCTGAGGAGCAGGCTAACTACACTGCTGTAGTGTTTGTAATTTTGTTGCTCTGAGCAGGGAATCTTCAGTTATAGGAAACAACCTCTCCTAATTAAAATCATATTAGTTATGTTGGAAACAAAGATGTTTTCACTACCGTAGAATCTTTTAGGTTGGAAAAGACCTTTAAGGTCATTGAGACCAACCGTGAACCCAGCACTGCCAACCAAGCCCACCACTAAACCATGTCCGTAAGCGGCTCATCCACACATCTCTTAAGTATCTCCAGGGATGGTGACTCCACCACCTCAACTTCCATGTCAAATGATGTTTTTGGTATTGCTTTCAGAGTTTTTTGTTCACTTTTAGAAGCAACTTTGTCTACAGACAACCTTCATCAGCTGCAGCATGCTTTCCAAACGATAAATTCTTCGCAGCCTTTCACTAGCTGGTTCTAAGCTCCTCTTTGGGGGCACCTTTTGTGTGCCGCACCTGGGAACTTGAAAGGTTGGTCTTACGTTCCAAACAAAATACTGAATGTAGTCTTTGTTTAAACACAAAGCTGTGAGACCGTAAATGATGCAGTGTACCATCATCATCATCAGTGTTCTGCTGTATATTCCCAAACTTGCTGTTTGATCTGAAGCATCACTTTTCACTAGGCGTTCTCAGGCTATTTCAGACAGCCATGATGACTCTGTGTTCAGCAAGTGCTCAAGACCCACTGATCTTCAAAAGGGAGTACTGGGAAATCTGATGTTAACATCGAGTTACTCTTTCTGTTCATGTACTTCAGTTGTCCGTGCATGATCGCTTCCTTGTATGATTTCAGTTTTGGTTGTGTGTCTCTCCAGGAAGTGTGGAAAGTGAGTGACCTCTGTTGCCTCCTTCCTGTCTTTTGAAAAGTTCATCATGTTGCAAATTCCTCAGAGTTTCAGGGCATCTCAGCTGATCAGGAATGAGAAAACCGGTTTTGAAGATAATGTTATATGATTTTTGTCTTTAAAATGTAATGTATTATTTGATCTGTAGATCTTGTAGGACCTGTACAGCTACTGTCTGATGTAGTGAGCCTGACAGTTTGAACTGACTGAAGATACCCTTAGTCCTCTTCTCCATACTGTGCCATTTTTGGGTATCCTTTTGCTGTAGGCTTTCAAAGATTTGCAGCTTTTCCTCTATTTTCCTTCTCCTCATGTCTGTGATGTAAATTTTACTGCTTGCTTCTTCCACCTGAAGGCATAGCTGAGGTACTGTTTTCATTTAGGGACTTGAATAACAACCTATTTTAAATATCTCCCTATTGATCTGGGGAGAAATGCATGGTGGCTGATATTCTGCCAGAACTACCACCACCTTCTTCATTGTTTAAATAAGTTTTGCTTCAGGGAGTAAGCATTTCCCTCTTCTGGGTAGAGGCATCTTCAAACTGAGCCTTCTTTTTCAGACCGTAACAGTAATGAATTCACAGCTGGACAGTTAAATGGTACCAAACTCGGGGACTTCTCTGTACTTACAAATCAAATGCTTCTCAGGCCCCAAGAAGAAAATCCTGTGATTACAGATGGCTAATTAGGTTCAGATGGTGGCCTAATGGGGACAAGCTTCCCTATCTACTGTGTAACTTGAAAAACTCTTGGGCTTTTGTCTGTACTTGAAACTTTCTACTGGAGAACTTGAAATCCAGGCTTAATTAGTAGTTAGCAACTCACAGCAGTGGACATGTGATTGTTTGCACATGTATTAGTTGGGTTTTCCCTCAGTTTTTAAGCAGAATTAATCCGAATCTTCACTGATGACCTATAAGAGTAAGTTTGTGTTGGGGTGCTGGCTCGTGACTTGGGAAACCTGTGTTACTTCTCCCCAGACTGGGTCATTGAGGAAACGTTCTTTCTCTCTGTTTTAGTTGCATACTGACAGGTGGAAATAGTACGTGTGTTTTTATGGAACATTGTAAAACATACTAGAGTGTGAAAGATGCTTAGAATATATATGGATAATACGTGTTAAATTTAGCGGTGTTAGTTAAGATATCAACCTCCAAAGCCTGTCTATTAAGATTAAATCTGGAGCAGCTAGTTCAAATTGTCTTCTAACATAATGCTATTTTTAATGAAAGGGAGGGTTTTCTTAAAAAAAAAAAAAAGTCTGAAGATTTTTCTCAAAGTGAGTATGTAAACTTGAGTGTTATGTGGCAGCTTCTTGAGAGCCTGTGTTAGAGATTCCATAAATTCCAAAGCTAGTTTGTTATGTGAGGGTTTTCTTCTTCTCCCAGGTTGATTCTGCTAATGCTGGAAGAGTGTTAGCTTCTGACGCAGCTGTGTTCTTGAAGAAGTCTGGATTGACAGATTTGGTACTTGGAAAGGTATTTAATGACAATTATTTCATTATTCTGTCTCTTGCTACAGTTGCTATCCCGTGTAAATTGAAGTACTTGGTGGTGCTACAGGACACGTGATCTTCCCCAACGTGTCAGTTGTGCTATTCAATAGTTTCCAACTTCAGTATCATTGCTTATTTTACTATGCATGTGGCGTGGTGGATATCAAACCAATATTTAAATTTGTCACCACAAATAAGTGCTATCATGAAGTTAAAACCTGAGCTTTCATCCAAGAATGCGTTGTTCAGTGGAGTGAGAACTTGCCAGCTTCCTCTCAGTGTTGTAGAACACTTAGTATCTGGTTTTTTTCTGTTCTAGATTTGGGACTTAGCCGACACTGATGGCAAAGGTGTCCTGAACAAACAGGTACGATTATTCACATGATCTGTGATGTTACTCTAACCATTAGCAAGCCTTGAAATACGATAAAAGTTAAGATTGCTGGTTCAGGAAGGTAGTTTTTTGAGATGAATTTTTTCAGATTTTTGTAACGAGAACTAGATATGTACTTCCCACGTCAGTGGAAGGTCGAATAGATTAAGCAGCCTTCAGCTACCTCATCAGTTTTTCTTCCAAGCCATAAAATCAGCTGCTGTATAATACAGTGTACTGAGGAGCGATTTAAGGGTAATGTACTGTATGTACTACAAAGGTGACTTTTCCATTTGATTTTGGAGGAAACATTGCAGAAATTAAAATTACTAAAATCTTCAAAATTCATATTTGTCTAATTTTGGTGGACTTCACATTACCACATTCTGTTTGGAGTTCTTCCAAAGCTGTGGCTATGAGCAGCATGGTCGGACTTGCCTGTCAGCGGTGCTGCTGGAAAGCTCTCGCGTGCATTGCCGTTCGGTTTGAAGTATGGTTAAAGAACGGCCCAGGAGAGCTACCTGCTTCGTACCATGGTGGGAAAAGGAGGAGCTTGTAGCACCCACCAAACAAAATGTTTTCAGACTTCTGCTTTTAGTTCATTTTTCTTGCATGCTGTACCTTTCCTTCCACCCTCTCCATCAACTGCCACCTTTGGGATCAACTCGGTTCCTCCAAGATAAACAACTGTAATTGCTACTTTAAATTTTCATAGAAGAACTGGATGCTGGCAGCTGACTACAGCAGCCAGGAGGTGTCTAAATGCTTGGAGCTAGTAATGACAAACTTTGCCTCTCTGAAGGAATTTGTGATCCTTTGTGTATATAGCAATACTAGAAAAGCTCATAGTTACTCTGAAATTTGAGTGTTTTCATATCATAAATCCTTTAAAATTTCCTTTTTCCTGTAGGAATTTTTTGTGGCTTTACGACTTGTAGCATGTGCACAGAATGGATTGGATGTTTCCCTGAGTAGTCTTAATTTGCCTGTTCCTCCACCAAGATTTGTAAGATTTCTTTTTTAATTTAATATATCAACTTAGTAATAAGAACTGCTTTTAAATGAACAATTAGGAAGGTTTGGTGTAAAGATCAAACTGATCTGAAAGTGGTGGTGTAGGGCAATAGGGCCCTATGATAGGGGAAAATCAAGTACTGTGGAATAAGGTGCTGCGTGTTCTAATGCGGATTTGAATATAAAATGATGTAGGATTTGAGCGTATATGGTATTTGTTCTATTGGTGTTGTCTTTAATAGAAGAAATTTAAATTTCTTATTGTAAACTTTGGTATCCTTAACTAAGGTAGGAGTGACTAAAATGCAGTCCTGGCTTTGCAAAGGAGCGCCTTCTTAAATAAGGGAATGGTTTAGTGGGGTCAGGACCATTTCTCTTTTAATGTGTGTGTGTCTTTTTTTTTTTCTTTTCCTGTTTTTCTTTAGACTGATACTAGTAGTCCTTTGCTACTCAGTGGAACAGCATCAAGTGATGTACCATGGGCTGTTAAGGTAAACAAACCATCACGCTGTTACCTAGAACTATGATGTGGTTCGCAAGAAAACACAAATTTGAGGAAAAAATGGTGCTATTGGTAGCTATAAAGTATGATAAATTGCCATTCGTGTCAAATCTGTGATTGGGCTAGTAGACCTAATTTGATGAAAACACTAGTCCCTTGGCAAATCTCTGTGTTCAGAAATTGAGTTTATCAGGAATAGTTACCTGAAGCCATGAAAATAATGGAAGGGTAAATCTCACTGGGTTTTGGATGAGTCTGTAGCTGACTTAGAAATAACATCTTTTTCATGTTTTCTTTTAAACAGCAGGAACCGCTGTCTGTGTGGTTCCAGCTGTGACTGTAAGATAATACTTCTGAAAGAACTACTGCTTCTTAGCCTACAAGTCTGACTATTTCCATAAGTAATATTTTTCTTCTGCCCCTGCAGCTGGAAGACAAGGCCAAGTATGATGCTATTTTTGACAGCCTAAATCCTGTGAATGGACTGTTGTCAGGTGATAAAGTGAAACCCGTACTCCTTAACTCAAAACTGCCAGTGGATATCTTAGGACGAGTAAGAATATCTTTCTACTTAATTGTTAATTCACAAATGACAACAGTGCTACACTCAGCAATATTGCTTTTCCAGACTGAAGATTTGTAGCAATAAGCCTAACTTTTAAATACAGGTGTAACTGTTAAACTATTAAAAAAAAAAATAGTTTGATTGCCTCTTACCACAGTTTCTGTTACGCGTACTCTTTAACACTTTGTTTAGGGCAGGGTGCCGCTAGTGCACTCTTTCTCCAACTTAAGAATCTTTTTTGTATGGTTTACACAAATATATGTTGGTCATTGAAAACTAATGCTGTTAATCTTGACAGAACTTAGGATATGGTGTAGGGAGGCTGGCTGTTCTCACGCTTGTTTTAAATAGGAAACTGCTGCAGTTGAGGCAAACATCCCTATATTCTGCTTTTTATTGGTAGGTGTGGGAATTGAGTGATATTGACCGTGATGGAATGTTGGATCGAGATGAGTTTGCAGTTGTAAGTATCTTCCGCCTCTTGGGATTTTGAAAGCCTAATGACAGAGGTTTAAAATAGATGCATTGTGAATTAATTTTTTGACTGTATGGTTCATTTATTGCCTTTATTCGGAGACCCTAATCAAGTTTTAGTACTAGTTAATGTTTCTGTCAGTGTATGGACATCTCTCATTACACAGCAGTAACCTTCTTGGTGGGCTAATTGAGCCATTAAAAACTTGTACCTGAGATTTGATGTCCCATGAAGAGACTGAGTGATTTCACTGGATGAGTTTTACCTTAACCTTCAGTGTTTATAATACTTGAATGCCTCAAGATATCTTTGAGGAAAATTTTAAAGAAATAATCTATAAATTCTTCAAAAGCTCATAGCAAGTGAAGAATTTGTACACTATTAATGCCTGGACTGATGAAAAAATGTAAGAAGTGGTAAATAAGTTTTACTTCCTCCAAGAGATGGCAAGTGAGAAGACTGGGAGGCTCTTGCTTTTGAAGAATCTGTTAAGTCTTGAATGTGATAGTATCCATGCATCAGCTTTTTCTGAAAGCTTCCAGCCTGTTTTCACATGTAAGTGAATTGGAGAGGAAGGAATTTTATGTTCACTCTGGAGGAGAGAGTTTCATTTTACGCAGAGAAATAACAAACCTAAATTTAAAGGTTTGGAAAAGCAAACAAAGTATCACAACTGCATTCTGCATTGCAAGAATCGTGGAAAAGTGATACCATCTTTCTGTCCCCAGCTGGGACTAAAGCCAGCCTTTAATTTTGATTTCTACTAACTAAACTATTGTTCATCCTTTCAGAGTCAACATTTAAAAAAAATAAAGTTTATAATACCTGTTTAATTACCAAGAACTGCCATTATTGACAATGTCGAAACCGTGCTTTGGGTTTTTTTGTAATGTAAATATGAATTTACCTTTTTCAGCTGTCACGTATATTTTTGAGAAAGGATAAAAGTGTAAAAATTGCTTTCTTGAGTATTGTTCTAGTCGTCTCCAGGCACCTGCATGCTTCAGTTTCTTGTTAAACCAGTTCCTTTAAGACCCAGTAGTTAACAGTTAGTCTACTTGGATTCCTGGTTTTATACTGTAATTCTTCAGACTCTGGCTTTGAGATCGGAGGATTGATACGCTCTAGGCAAATGTTGGAGGTAAACTGATAATCTGTAAAGTATTGTAACATTTATTTAAGATGCAGTTCTGTGTCTTGAACAAGTCACGGAGTTATTAAAACGTACAACCACAACAAGAGAATAGTCTCTAAATGGAGCGACTCCTGCAAAAACCAATGAATGTGTTCAAATGGAGTGTTTTAAACTCCCAAATAAAATTCCATAACTGGTGGTATAAGATTGATAATAATTAGGGTAGTCTTTTAAATGTTTTGAGAGATACTGAACTTCATTTGCTAAGCACTGAACCTCAAAAGAAAGTAGCAATGATAAACACAGTTCAGAAGCCAATAAGCTGCAGTTCAGTTGAGGGGGGTTGTAAAGGCGAAACATGAAAAAATGCTACAAGGTTATTTCTTAACTAATTCTTTAATTTATATATATACTTATTTCTTACATATTTACACACCTTGTTTCCTTGTTCAGGCCATGTTTTTGGTGTACTGCGCTTTGGAAAAGGAACCAGTGCCAATGTCCTTGCCTGCAGCTTTGGTGCCACCATCCAAGAGAAAACCTATTAGTGTTCCAGGAGCAATGCCATTAATTCCACCTTCAGCAGCTACCAAAGAGTCTCATCAGTCCTTGCCACCTGTAGGCATTTTAGCTGCCAAAACACCATTGACACAGGTATGGTTCAGGAGTTACTTGGGGTGATGTCCGCTCTTAATGCGGTGCTTTGGAGACTGCCTGTGTGGAAATTCTTGATACAGGTTTTTAGTTTCTTTCTTGTCCTATCAATTGTTTGATGAATTTGACAAGGCTGATGGGAAGACCAGGTGGAGAGCTAAGAAATTTATCTTCTGCTTTTTCTGGGTGTCTTCTAGTTGGATAAAAGAATATTATTTAGTAAACATTTCAAAAATAATTATTTCAAGGCATCAAGCTCAATGCAAAAGGTCAGAATATTAAGAAAACAGTTTCATAGAATCATAGAATGGTTTAGGTTGGAAAAAGCCTTGAAGACCATCTAATTCCAACTCCCCTGCCATGGACAGGGACACTTTCTGCTACAGCAGGTTGCTCAAGACCTCATCCAGCCTGGCCTTGAACACTTCCAGTTGAAAAGTGTAGTCCAGGTATGCAGAACTAAGTGTTCTGGCTGAAGACTGACTGGAACATGGAAAAGTTCATAAAACAAATTGGGGCAGGCGTGTCTGTGCCCACATGCCTGCGATTTGAAGAAGACATTCATGAAAACGCAAGCAGTGGGAAAAGGAGACAAAATGTCTGGTTTATCCATGTAAACACATGAGATTTGCTGTGTTTCTAATGTAATTATTAAGAAACACCCCCCTCGCCCCACAAGCATCTTATTTAATCCTGGTCATTTTAGAATGCAGAATATGGGAAAGTATCTTTCCAAGTAGATTATAAGTTACTCTGTTCAAAATAAGAAGGTTTTCATCTGGCAGTGTACTTGGTAAGTCTTGCTGTGTGTATCACAAAGCAGTGCTGCTCCGCGCAAGTGGTTCAGTGCGTGTTTTGTGTGCAGCACCACTGGGCATTCATCTAAGTGTCCTTGTGCGCTGAAATTAATTAGTGTCCACAATGAACCTGAAGGCATTTCCACTCTAAAGACCCAACCACATCTTTGTGGCTTGGTAGCTTAGTGTGTGGAAAAAATCTTGAGAAGCATCTCCTGTCTTTACTTTCATTGGATGTAAATTCTGCAGTTTAGAGTGTGCCACCTATTACCTGTCTGGGCTTGTGCAGTTCTTCAGTCCCTCCAGCTAAAGCTCTCCAGCTGCGTCAAGGAATAAAGTTGGTGGAGCCAGGCAGTGAGCAAGACTTTGGCTGCACACAGGGATGAGCGTACAGCCCCGTGCTCAGGGGTGTGGGATCCAGGGAATGCTTTTTAATACATAGGCAGAGAGGTGGAGCAGGATCAGCCAGCCTTGGTCCCTGACTGTTGTACATACTTTGCTTCTGGAGTTCCTTGTGGATCTCTGTGCATCTCTGTTTTGGAAGATAAAACTGAGTCATGAACTAGGCACCTTTATCGCTTTTTAAATCTGTGCTGTAGTCCTTGAATCCTGTAACTCTGAAAGTAACTGTCTGGAAACAGAATGGTCTGTATCTTACTGTTTTGGTTTTTGTTTTTCTGTTGGTGTTTTTCCCTTCCCACCCCTCTTCAGTGGGTTGTATCGCCTGCAGACAAAATTAAGTATGATGAGATCTTTGTGAAGACTGACAAGGACATGGATGGATTTGTGTCAGGTGTGGAAGCCAGAGAACTATTCTTGAAGACAGGACTGCCTTCTGCTCTTCTTGCACATATTTGGTAGGGATTTCTTTTTTTCCATGACAGCTGTTCCAACGATGGCATGGTTCTCGTTCCTTCCTGGGAGCGTTTTCACAAAAAGTGCTCTGTATCTGGAAAGTGAAAGTTGTTTTCTGTATGTAATAGCATGGCCTCTGTGTAAGCAGTGGTAACTGACGTGCTTCTACTTTTGGACAGAAACGGGGAAAACATCTTTATGCTATGCGTCATCTCCTAGGGGAGGAAATAAAGTGCCCGACCACAGATTGTTACAAACAAATACTGCAGTGCAGCTAAATCCCTGTCTGTAAGAATCATAGTGTTGCTGTGTATCCAAACACACATACTGTCTGTGTACTGGTAATGAGAATTATCTGTACAGATTTCTTACCATGCAGGATTTATTGCACATTTAATTCGGCAACTTGTTCGTCTTTCATTACAGCTAGTAGTGACACCCACTGCTTTTTTTAATTCCTTCCCCACTATAAGCTATTCCAGGGCACTCTGGTAGGAAAAACTTATTTTTCAAGGTACGGTTAAGATAATCTCTAATTTAGGAAAAATAGATAAACCTGTGTTGGCTGGGAAAGATCTTTAATTTAGAAGGTACGTCAGTTAGAGGTACTCAGGTGGTGTTAGTGACTCATAGCCCTGATTCTGCCTTTCAGCAGATGGGAACTTACTCTAGGAGAGCTGTGGGCTTTAGCATGCAGAGAGAAAGTGGTTGTGTGCGTTTGAGTAATGATGCCTATTTATTACCATGCCTTACTTCTATATTGCATTTTTTTTAGAAGAGCAGATGCACACTAGCAATTTTCACATTTTTAAGCAACCTTAAGTGCACTACACAGGGTTACACTTGCAGGATGGAGGATTTGAGTTATTTCATTGTGCATCTCTGTACAGGGCGCTCTGTGACACGAAGGACTGCGGAAAGCTTTCAAAGGAACAGTTTGCTTTGGCTTTCTATTTAATTAATCAGAAGTTAACAAAGGGCATTGATCCACCTCAGGCTCTGACTCCAGAGATGATTCCACCTTCAGACAGGGCTGTCACTTTACAGAAGGTAAGGACGGGTTTGCCATTTTTGGTATAAATCTCAAAGAATGTTAATTTCAAAGGTGACGCAAGAAAGGCCTCAAGTACTGGCATACCTTAAAGTTATCGTAATATATAGAGTAAAACAAGTCTCAAGGGCAAAGAATTGACAAAACACTGTTCCATTCATGTTTCAGAACGAAGCTGTCATTTATTACACCTGCCAACCAAGCGGAGAGATCTTATGTTGAGAAAGCATTATTTTCTATTTTGAAAGAATAGTCTTTCTACTGTCTACAGAAATTTCAGTTTGCATTTGAAATAACATGCACAAGTTCAGTGTTTGTCTCCTAATATGTTCACAATTACCTTTTTTACATTTCCTTTTTAAGAAGTCTGGAAACAATGCAAGCTAAATAAAGTTTAGGATTACATATTTAAAGTTCTAAAAGTGAATGGTCCCTCATTTTGTATTTCAGAGAGTTTAAATGTCATCATAGTCTGTTGATTGCCATCTTTCTTAACCCAGCAGTAGACTCTCAAGTTGTATTTATCAGAGTGGTAGAGGTCATCACAAATTCTTACTTGTTCTACGCATCACAAAGTCTGATGTGGGTTACCTTTTCTTGGTTGTGCAAAACATTGACCAAATTCTACAACTTCCTTAAACAGAATGAAAAATTTGCACCTGAAAAAAAGAAACTCAAAAATTTGGCCTTACTTTTGAGTTTCTGTAACTGGTATCTAATTTCTTTTTACATTCTGTTTTTAAAAAGTAATTGCTTTATTTGCAACTCTACTAATCTTTCTTTATATGTTTGCTTTCCTTTCTATGTCTCTTTTCTAGTTTGGACTGTTTTTTCCATTCTGCACCACTCTGCTTTTCATCCTTATTATTCTGTCAGTTTGTTAACTCTGCTTTCTCAAGGTTAGAGAATCTTTGCTTTTCTAATATTTACTGTCTGTTGGTTTAATAATGAACATCCTTCTAAGGCTCTCACATGAGCATTGGAAGAGCGCAGCACTTCTCTAAAGTGTCGCAGTGTGTTGCATTCTCAAGTTATTGCTGATTTCCGTTGTTGTTCATCTGGAGGAACCCCGAGGTTCTTCCTTGAACCCAGACCTCTGTGGCTCTTACCTGTTGGTAATATGTGCTGCTTAAACTTAAAATGCTGTCTGTCTTACCCTGTTGAAATTGCTGGGGAGGTGGTGCCAGAGGAGTAACCCCAGGTGGCAGCTGACAGTTACCGGTAGGACTCATGCCCAGGGTTGTACTGATCGTATTGCAGGAGATGTAGCGATCAGAACGCAGCAATGAGATCAGTGTTGGTTACTGCTCTTTTCTGTGCATGAATTGTTTTTCTAGAGAAGACATCAGTGTGATGTTGGGCTTTTTTTTTATTTGCATTACTGTTGTGAAAGAAGGTAAGAGGTCTTTTAGTTAGCCCTGTAAATCCTTACCAAGAACTTGCTTCACTAGATTGAGCTTGAACCTTCAGCTCATTTTGAGCTTTCTCAAAGGAGATGATGTCTTGTTGATACGAAAGAACCTGTTTGTCCAAGGCTGTTGCTCCAGAATTGAACCCAGAGGGTACAGGCAGTAGCTTTTTGCTGTTTTTCTTGGAGTGGCTTATGTTGTTTTTAAAAAAAAAAATTAGAAAACCTTCTGATTTGACCAGTATGAAGGTAGTAGCAGAAATATCAGTTAACTATAATGGTAATCCATTATGTTTTTAAAGTAGGGAAAAAAAATGGTAGATGTTCAGCATGCGTGTGTATCTATACTGCTGTTATCCAATGTTTGGTTTCCTTACGGAGTCTCATTACCACAGGACTGTAACTTCTGTTTCCATTTTGAGGCCTGAGTGCAGGTCCCGGGAGTGGGACACAGCAGCAGTCTAGTCCTTGGTGTGCTGTGTTTCTTTACCTAGAACTGTTTGTAGTCACCAAATTGCACGTGCATTATCAGCCCTAAAACTTAAACTTACATGCCATTTCCTCTTAAACAATTTTGGCAGGAATTGACTTTTATTCCTATTTTGCTTTAAAAACTTGAAGCGTTGTTTGTGTGCATGTTGCAGTGTCGTAAATGGCAGCAAATAGTTCTAACTTTTGTCTCTATCTTGTTTATTGTAGCTAAAAATGTTGGCTTTTATGTTCCTCCCTGGCACCAGTTTTCCTGAACAAATGAAAATAAGACTGAACTACACTTTATTCATATTCAATGCTGGTGTTAGTGTGCAGAATGTCTTTAACTGATGAGAGGAGGAAGTCTGAAAAGAATTTGTACTTGTAGCTCCATGTTTTCCTTTGGTCCCCTTCCTAGGAAAAGTAAAGCCTTTCTGGTTGGAACACTATGAGCAACTCAGCAAAACTCCTGTGAAATTCCTTTAGAATAGGGTTCAACTTCGTAGCTGTTTGCCCAATTGAGCAGCTGGGCACTAACCAACTTAAGAATAGCAGTTTGGAGGTTTTTTGTGTCATTCACTCTAGTAAACTATGCATGAATAATCTATAGTTCTGATGAATAATGTTGTGCTCAGATTTACTGTTTAGGTCTTTTCATGTGTTTTTTTTCCCCCAGAGTAGAAGCTTGACTAAACACTCAGTTAATAGCATCTTGATTTATCTTTAGAGAAACTTCAGCATTTAAAGACTTTTTGAATTGTATGTATATACTTTTCCTCTGAACTTTGTGTTTGTCCTGGATGATTTTATTCAAGGCTTGAAGGAACTGGTGTATTTATGGAAGGTAGTTACAGTGACAGCGACGTCCAAACACGTTCATGTTGTGATGAACATAAGGCACAGTAGAACCATTACAGTATTTGCTAATTTGTGTCTTCAGCATTTCTTCTCTAGTCATTTAGGTTTTCAAAACCAATAACTTGTTTTATAGTGGTTGTCTCACTACACAGACATTAAATAAACGGGAACTCATGTCCATCACTTACCTATGACTTTGTATTATCAGCGTTTCCTTCAGTACTCTGGAGGCTCACATTAACGAGCGTGGTATCACTTAAAGCATTGCAAATAAGTGTCTGTACTTTGCAACAGGAGGATCACCAAGGTGAAGAAATATAAAAGTAGTAAGCAACCCAAATGACTCTTAAATGAATGCTAGGGAGCCAGCTAAACATAACCTGTAAGATAAATCTCACTTTAGAACTAGATTCTTTTTTTGTATGATCAGGTGCTCCTGTGCTTTTGTGGAAAGTGTCTTCAGGAGCTCAAACTCTGTTTGAGTTACTAGATGCATTGGATGGATGTTGTGTTCTGCTGATACAGCAGCTGGACTGTTTTTGGTTGTTCAAGATTGAAATACAGTGCTACCAACACTTACGAAAAGAGAATAGCTCATGCTCTCACAAAAAGTGATGTGAGTATAGCTGTTGGGCAGCATAAACTATAAACTAACAATGTTTATTTTTCTTTCAGAGTACACAAGGACTGAATTCTGTAGCAGATTTTTCTGCAATTAAAGAACTTGATACACTGAACAATGAAATAGTGGACCTGCAGAGGTAGGTAAAGGAGGAATAGTCATTGTTGCCTTAGATTCAGTTGCGCTACTTACTGTTTTTTAAAAATAATTCAATACATAAGGGAAAACTAGGTGGTAATAGTCTGCTTTGCTAAAATAAATGGTTAGCATGTCTGTAATACTTCTACTCTGATCAGTCAGGTGAGTGCAGTTAATAACAGCAAGGCTGGGAAAGGTGTGTATGTCTCAGAGAGCTGCTTACCTTAGCATCCTGAGACGGAAATAATCTCTCTTTATTGGCAGATGAGAATGGAGCAGATCTTTAGGATGCTGAAACCATGATACAAATTTGGGTTAGTGTTCTTTGATTTGTAAAGGGAATTCTAAGGACTTTTTTTTTCTAGTGGCAGAAGGGAAGTGAGATGGGAAAGATCAAGAAGCATGTAGGGTACAGAGTGGGAAGATGACAGTTTCTATATTGACCTCTGCTAGGGTTTTGATGGAGGTAAAGATGGACATGCTTCTCTTCTGTTTAGTAAAGTTAACTGTTGCACTGAGAAAAGCTGTTTTAATTTGAGGTGTGCAGACCCTTGAGTTCCACTAATTATTTCTAAGGTAATTAAGAAGATGACTTGAAGTGACGGAGAAAATCAAGTTCGTATGTTTATATATACTGTTTGTCTTACTCTCAAAACATAGCAGGTATTTTTCTTCAGCGATTATTTTGGAAGTATCATAAAGGTACTGAGAAAATTCTGTTAAGAACAGTTAATTTACTATTTTATAAGTGAGGGTGCTTTGCCATAATGAAATCTGCCTGTCTTAATCGTGTCACTGGTAGGAATGATTTAATTCGGCAATATGTCAAAGCACAGTCTGTTTCCTAAATACATAAATGTTTTTTCACTTCAGCTGCTTATTCTCCGTCTTATTACTCCCACTGCCTCCTCACTTCTCCCTGCTCTGCCTTCCTCTTGTTCTTGAGGTTGTATTAGTTCCAGTTTTGGCGTCTCACATTTATGAACCTGAAATATATTTTTCAGTCATGTATATTTGCTGTTTGTATCTTAGTGAGAAATAAATTGTTCACTAGCATAATTTTTTTTAGATGAATTGGTTTTCAGTTGGTGGGCTTGCAGCCGAACATGCAAGCCAGGCTGTGTCTTGCTTTTTTTTTTGTAGTGTGAGGATTGAAGGAACCATGGCTTTGGAAAGTCATTGCTTCCATTTCCTCAGTGGTAAATCTACTTGGACAATTATTTAAAACACATTTGAATGATATCAGATTGTTGGAGATCTGGTAGAAACAACTATTACTATGTATTTATTTTTAGAAAGGGAAAAATTTACTTGTGTGTGATGTAGAGGTTCAGAACAGAACTGGATTCACAGTCAAAGGCTTAGGCCTGTATCGTCAAACTGAAGTATAATAGAGGCTTGTGTGGCTCCTGTGAGAACAACTAGCAAACTCAATGTCTTACTTGACCACAACTCACTATATTTTTTTCTTTTTTGCAAGAAAATTAATTTTTGATGACTTGGAAACCCTTTAGCCACCGTAGAAGTGTTACTTGGTAGCAGAGTTTCTGTGCCTTCCCTCAGCACAGGTAGCAGAGCTAGGCAGTAGATTAATCTTTGTGGTAAATGTAGGAAAGTTCCATCTTTTGGTAAATCCATGTTTTTGTTAAAACTGGTGAAGTACACTTTCAATCTTGATAGTTATCAATCAAAATGGAATTTAAACTTAAGTTATTGTTGTTCATCATTAAACAAGATCTGTTGTTCAGCTGTTGAATTTAATATGTAATCATTTTACTCCACAATTCCATTGAGAAGTATCCATGAGAACTGCATTTCTGAGACCCAGTAACAGAAATCTAATCTGTTTTTTTAAGCCTACTTTAAAAAAAAAAAAAAGGCAGCAGAGGAAATGCCTCAGAAAAATGACAATGTCTGGAAAACATAGCTGTTTCAGAGAGGTGGTGTGTTTGGTGTGTTTGTGGCTCAGCAGTTTGTGTGGGAAAGATTTCCGGCACCCAATAGCTCTTTTTAAATCTAATTCAATAAAAACAATGTCAGGAAGGTGGAGGTTGGGGATCAGATGAGGAATAAAATGCAGAACACTTATTAGCGAGGGCAATTTCCCTCTGGTAGGGGGAATGATTTGCCTGGGGACGTTGTGGAATCTGCATGATTTGGAGCCTGTCAGCACTGCTGCCTGTAAGTTCTGTTTCAGTTGCACTATATTTTTAGAAAGCTATTTGAAGCTTTTTTGATCAGCATTGTGGGAGGCTAGACCAGATGTTTTTAATATTCTTTTTTGAGCCATAAAACCTTTTTCTTCTCTAGCAAACCCGGCTTTGCTTTCGTGCATTCAAAGCTAGCTACAGCCCATGAGTCAGTGGAATTTCTTCAGGCTTTACCAATACTATGTTCCTCTGTAAGCAGGTGAAGTAGTTGAGCTTAACTTAGTATGTCTCACCAAAGATGCCATTCTTCACGTATGTTGGACAGCAACAGTTATACTGTCTTGAATATAAATCAGGTTAAAAGGATCGTAGAGCTGGTAAGCTGAGCTCTCAAAAGTAAGGAAATGGCAAATGTCCCCAGAAAAACAGGACAACCTCTCCCTGCCACACGCTTGCATCAAGCCTTTGTGTCAGAGTTCAGAGATCTACCGCTTCTTAGCAAAGCGATGGTAAGAATTGCCATGTAGGCAAGATTACCTCTTCTAACCTCTGGTTTGGGACTGAGCTCGGGGGCAGCTGAAAAGGTTGGGGGAACACAGGGGAGAAGGAATTAGGCAAACCCTGGGCCTTTTTTGTAGCATGGCCAAATTGAAGTACTACTACACTGGAAATTCCCCAAATCAGAAATAATTGGGCTGTGAGTGTAGGTAATGCTACCAGCCCTGTGAGTAGTTGTCTGTCACTTATTATGGAAAAGAGCTATGGTTTTTTGCTTTTGTAGCTGAGATGGTTCTAAGTGTTTGGCCATCAGGAACCCTGGCCAGGGTTGGTTTGTATTTGGCCTGAATGCCTCTACTGGCAGGGGGACTCCTCAGTTGCCTGCTGTCATAAATACTTGCCATATCCCATTTATGAATTACCTCATTCATGAATTAGTATAAAACGTATGGATTTACTAAGCTTATTTGCTCGTAAATCAGGGACTGTCTGCACTGGAGAAGCCATCCATTAGTTTGAGTTTTTTTTTAAATCAGTGCTTTTAATTTCTTTGATATGAGGTTCTCCTGACCTGACTACTAAAATGCGTAGGGAAATTGTAATGCTTTCATAAATGGACTTGAGTTGGTTACAAGTGTCCTTTATTGGCAAGACCACAGTTCTTTTGGGGTTTGTTTAGGTGTTTGGTGGTGGTTTTTTTCCCCAAGTGATAAGGGGCTTTATGATCCAGAAAATGTGTCATATCCAATAAATCAATTTTATTGCTTAGTTTTGTTTCTTTCAGTTGCTGGGCATTCCTACAAGGGCATGCCAGATAGTTTGTAAAAGAAATGGAGGCATTCAGAAGAATTAGTGAATTAAGTAGGTTTGTGTTGTCTTATTTTTGAAACAAAGATGCATTACTGGGAGGGAGGAGGGGATGTGTTATGTGTAGACTGTCTACACTCAGCTTGTTTTCCTTTGTCTGAGACTGCTGCCTAAGCTTTTGTTCTGCCTGACAATATTTCTTTCACTTGATTTTTTTCCAATTCACTGTTTGTGTTGTGATTTGGCCAGTGTAAGCTGCCTGTGGGTGGGTGTTGTATCCTGTTACTTAGCATGGACCAAATTGCAAGGTTTAGGTACCTGGCTTCTGTTGAAATAAGAGGGATGTGATCTTCATCTCTGACAGCCTCTGAGGCATATCAGTGACATCAGTGTGGAAAGGCTGTATATTAAAGCATACACAGCTCCTCGTGTTTCTATTTCCTGCTCAGTTTCATACCCAAGCAGGAAAAATAACAAGTATTTGTTTACCTAGTCAGTTATTCTCTTTTATCTTCAGTCAGTATGCCTGAATGTTTGCTGTGCTTGATGTGTCTGAGGGCTTGAAGGTATTTTTCAGCCTGACTTGTAATGAGATCTGTGGAAGTGCTTTATTGAGATTGAGACCCTTTGTTCATGGAAAGTTACAGAAGGCAAAATCATCAGAACTTGTTTCTACCCTGTGTTGCAGTGCTTTAACTACCAAAGTACAACTATTCTACAAATACCGGTTTATAGAGCTAGAGGAGTGTGCTGTAGCTTTGATGGAAATGGTAAAGATTTCCTTAGAATTTCCGTGATAGTTTTTTTCTGATGAATGGAGAATGAGGAATTTTGTGAAACTTGAAGGTTCACACTTAACGAAATAGCTTGCCGCCTTCCTCAAAGTCCCTCTTTCCACATCTTTCCTTTTCCTTCCATGTAAACCTTCCCTATGGGTACATTCAGGTACTGAGATAAGTAATAGCAGAACGTAATCGGTATTAAGAATTTTTCAGAGCAGATGTTCATTTCAGATCTCTGACAGCTGGGTTTTTTTTGTTTTCCACTGTAGATGGTATAGCAGTAAACAAGTAAGAGGTAAGGAACTTAGAGTAAATCTGCTTTCCTTTGGAGACAGAAATGCTTTCTTCTGTGTTACAGAAGAGTAAACCTTAAGATCATTAGTTTTAGATTGATTACCAATTTGCTGCTGTTAAAATATGAAGTTGCCTTAACTGTACTAGTAAAATAATTTGGTAGCTTTTCACCATGGTATCGTATTTAGAAATGGTAGGTTTGTCATTGTTCGAGTTCTAACTTCTCATGTGTGTGCTAATTTATGAAAGTAAATATCTGTATACAAAAGAGACTGTTAAAACTGTAAAGCTTAATGCTTTTCTGCATCTGTGAAAGGAGAAAGGACTCCATATACTGTCTAGAGAGAAATGCTGTTTTGTTCTTTTTAAAACAGTAACACTTCTGAGTTGTGTGTGGGTGATTTTTTCCCTTTCTTAAAGCTATTGTTACGTCTGACTGCCAAGAATTTGTTGATGATAATTCCCCTGTCATCAGTAGTGACATTAAACTTAAATGTCTGTAGAGACAGACTTGATATGACACAGCAAATAAGTGCATGTGGAGTCTCTAAGCAGACAGTGATGGGGGCAAGCCAGCCTTCCTTCCGAGCGAGTACCGACAGCTGGATCTACTGTCTGATAGGCAGGGTTAATTAATCGGCTAGATTGGCCTGCTGGAAATGTTGTCTAGCTGCTCTTAGCATAGGAATTGCTGTGTTTGCAGGGGTTAATAGATGGAATCTGATGCAATCCCTCCCACTTCTCCCAGCAGTTTTCATTAGACAAGTGCTCCATAGCAACAGTGAGATCACTGGAGACAGTATTTCATTGATTTCTCCCTCCCGCCCCCTTCCATTTTTGAGCCATTCTTATCACTGAAGTGCAGTTGGCTGAAAAGACCTTTTTTTAGGCAGAACACTTATGTGGGCTTCTGTCTTGTAAATAATTTGGAAAGCAGAAATCCCTTACCTCTTTTGTGTTTAATGTTTCACTATGTATTTAAAGAGAGATACAGGCTTAGGGGGCTGGATAACTGTACCTGCTGTAGCTGATGTTCTTAAGTATTCTTGCATTGTTTGCTGGTCTTCTAGGGAAAAGAATAATGTAGAGCAAGACCTGAAGGAGAAAGAAGATACCATCAAGCAGAGGACAAGTGAGGTCCAGGTAAATAAGACACAAAATTACTGTTCAGCACCATGTGGTGCTTTAATGGCAGTGGGATTACCGAATCCTGAGATCACATCACTTACTCAGTGATGTGATCATCACTACGAAAAGGGAAAAAAAATGATGGCAAGGAAAAGGAATGTCCTTTGAAGTGTATTGTCAGTATGAATGTGAGGTGGTGTAGGTGTGTATATTTATAAACTGTGCGAGCTCCTAGGATGTGTAGCATGCATTGAGTTAAAATGAAAAATACTACAAAAGAATGGATTTCTTGGTTGTTTTTTGGTGTTTGTGGTTTGGTTTTTTGGGTTTTGTTTGTTTGGGTTTTTTTAGGAAAGCTATCTAATGTATAATTAAAACTAAAGAAGACAGTGTAGCATTGCAAATTAATAAACTGAAGTGGCTGAATTAAAAGGTCTTGTATATGAGGCTGCCTTTTAAGGGTCACAGTAATCTCCAGCTTGGGAGGAATGTTGCCTCACATTAATTTTGCCTAATATAAGTGAATTTTTAAAATCTGTTTGATTTTTATTTGAAAGGATGAAATTGAATTTCCAGAAGAGTGGGAAATTGAAATTTTGCAAATGTCTTACAGGGATTAAAATGATACAGTCAGCATCAGTGTTGAGGGTGCTAACAGTCTAGCCAAGCCCCGAATTAAATGCTGCAAAGCAATATTTCAATTTAATTGCAAGCTGCAAAAGCAGCTGGAGTTGCTGCTTTAAGAAAAAACTTCAGTGTGATATCTGATCACTTACATTTATTTCTACATTTATTTTAGGAATCCTTACTAGTTCAAATAATCTTTATTTGATCAAAATCAAATAATGCAGGATTTCTGCATTTTTACTTAGTGTTGGGTAGAAAAAGAGCTGATCTATTACAGCTGTTGTGGGGTTTGTGCTTGGCTATTGAATATCCTTAAAGACTGGATGATAATTAATAGTCTGACCTTTCAGAAGAGAATCAGATGCCGGCCTGTTAGTCACAATGGCAGCCAGAGTCAGCAGCTGCAGGGATGCATGGAGAAGATG